>NW_026585504.1:43296054-43336891 GCF_907164565.1 Psammomys obesus | reverse complement strand
TATATATATATATATATATATATATATATATATATATAGTATGTTTTGAAAAAAATCCTTCCACTTTCACTCACATTAAATTTCTCACTTATCCAGCCCCGCCACTTTTTTCTTCCAACTTCGTGTGCTCTTTAAGCCTACGTAGTGCTTTATTTACGTGTATAGGTGTGAGACCATATGGGAGCATGGGAAGCCCCTCAGTGACCACACCCTGAAGAAAACAGGACAAAAGGCCAAATCTTTGTTTTTGGACAGACTTCCCAAGCATCGCCTCATGAGGATAGTATTTAGGTTTCGTTGGTCATGTTCAGGTTTTATGCATGAAGTCCCACAGTTATGAATTCATGTGCACAACAGTCCTGTTATGGCTGGAAAATCCTACTTTACTAGAGACATCCACTACGACTTGTTTTCTGATCTTTCCATTCCATCTTCCAGGACAATTTGGGGAAAAGGGGTTGATGTAAGCATTTCATTTATTTCTGAGGACTCTTCTACCCTGCCTTGTCATCCCTCATTCCATTCAGTCCTTCAGGGCCCTATTATTTTTCTTTCTCGATTCATACCATTTGTGATCTAGCTCCCTTCTCTTAAGTGACCCCCTCAACATGGCACCCTATTAGTTTTTTTGACCATTATGGGCACTCAGAGTAAACACATATAGGTGAAGATTGAAAACTGGAATCTGCATATGAGACAGAGCATACAGAGTTCATCTTCCTAGGACTAGGTCGCCTCGCTCAGAGTGCTGTTTTTCTAGCTCCATTAACTGAGCTATGAATTTCATCTTTCTTTATAGCTTAATAGTGTTTCCTCGTATACATGAACTACATTTTGATCATTCATTCATCAGGTGGTGACAACTACATTGTCTATCTTTATAGACTGTTGTTAATAGGGTGAAAATGAACATAGCTCAGCAAATACCTCTGTACCAAGATTTAGAGTTCTTTGGATATATGCTTAGATGTTGTATAGGTAGATAAATAATAGTTGATCTGTTTCTTGATATTTTTTTCTTTTTTAATTAAATTTTACTTATATACTTATTTATTACAATTTAATTCACTTCGCATCCCTGCTGCAGCCCCCTCCCTTATCTCCTTCCAGTCCCATCCACCCTCCCGCTTCTCCCCCTATGCACTTTCCTTAATACCCTAATAGGGAAAGACCTCCTCCCCTTCTACCTGACCCTAGCCTAGGAGGTCTCCTCAAGGCTAGATGCATCATCTTCCTTTGTGGCCTGGTAAGGCTGCACCGTCCCCACCCCCGTAGGGGGTGGTGATCAAAGAGCCAGCCACTGAGTTCATGTCAGAGACAGCCCCTGTTCCCCTTACTAGGAACCCACATGGAAACTGAACAGCCAATGGGCTTCCTTTGAACAGGGGGTCTAAGCCTTCTCCATATGTGGTCCTTGGTTGGAGTATTGGTCTCTGCAGGGTTCCCTAGGGTTCTCCTTGTTGTTTTGTTTCTTGATTTTTTAAGTAATCTCTACACATCCTTTCAAGTATGTATAGCAGTTTATTCTCCTTCTCTCCAAGCCACACTAACATTTGTGGGCCTTTCCTTTTTAAAATTTTAGCCATCCTGACTATGGTAGGCTGAAATCTCACAGTTGTTTTAATTTGCATTTTATGATGTCTAAGAATACTGAAATTTTTAAAAATATACATATGTTTCTCATCCGTTTGTACTCTTTATGTGGTAATTGTTCGGTCCCAAGCCTCAATTTTTAATTGTATTTTTTCTGTTGTTTGTTTGTGTCCTTGATGTTCAGTGTTTTTGAGCTTTTGTTTATTCTGGATACTCATTGTGACAAATTCACTGCCAATAAAATTTTTCTCAGTCTGTCGCCTACGTCTTTACACCAATGGTGGTGACTTTCTTGTACAGATGTTTTGTAACTTTATAAAGTCATATTAGTCAATTATTGGTTTAATGCCTTAGCTACTGGGCTGTATTAAGAAAGCCCTTTCCTGTGTCTATGACCTGAAGTGTATCCTCTACTCTATCCTATAACAGATTCAGAGTTAGCAGTTTTTATGTTGAGGTCCATGATCCATTTAGAATCAGTGAGAAAAAAATAATTAATTTTATTCTTCTAAATAAAGTTTGGTCTTCAAGTTTGACGGTATCATTTGTTAGAGATGCTTTCTCTTTTCCAATGTAAGTTTTATGCATCAGATTGATTTCCATAGTGGCTGTACCAGTTGCCATTCCCACTAGCAATGGAGGAGGGTTCCCCTTTCTCCACATCCTCTCCAGCATGTGTTATATCTTAAGTTTTTTATATTAGCCATTTTGGTGGGTGTAAGGTGAAATTTCAGGGTCGTTGTGATTTGCATCTCTCTGATGGCTAGGGATGTTGAACATCTCCTTATGTGTTTCTCTGCCATTCCATATTCTTCTACAGAGAATTCTCTGTTTAGCTCCATACCCCATTTTTTAATTGGGTTACTTGGATTATTGCCTTTTAACTTCTTTAGTTCTTTATATATTCCAGATATCAGTCCTCTGTCAGATGTTGGGTTGGTGAAGATCCTTTCCCAATCTGTAGGCTGTCGTTTTGTTCTAACGACAGTGTCTTTTGCTTTACAGAAGCTTTTCAGTTTCATGGGGTCCCATTTATTGATTGTTGTCTTAGGGTTTGTGCTGATGGTATTCTGTTCAGGAAGTTGTCTCCTGAAATCAATCTGCGCTTTCTCAGAGAATTAGGAATAGTGCTACCTCAAGATCCAGCTATACCACTCCTAGGCATATATCCAAAAGATGCTCAAGTATACAACAAGGACATTTGCTCAACCATGTTTGTAGCAGCCTTATTCATAATAGCCAGAACCTGGAAACAACCCAGATGTCCCTCAGTTGAAGAATGAATACAGAAATTGTGGTACTTTTACCCGATGGAATACTACTCAGCAATTAAAAACAAGAAAATCATGAATTTTGCAGGCAAATGGTGGGATCTAGAAAAAAATCATCCTGAGTGAGGTATCCCAAAAGCAGAAAGACACACATGGTATATACTCACTTATATAGCCCTATAAGATATGGTAAACATACTAAAATATGTACAACTAAAGTAGATAAACAAGAAAGAGGTCCAGGGATAAGATGATCAATCCTCATCTAGAAAGACAAAGGGTATGGGCACTGGAAATCGTAGAAAACAAGTAACAGGACAATAGCCTACCTCAGAAGGCACCTGAAAGACTCTACCTAGCAGTGTATCAAAGCAGATGCTGAGACCCATAACCAAGCCTTCACCACAGTGTAGGGAATCATATGAAGGAAGGAGGAATTAGTATAACCTAGAGGGGACACGGAGCCCCACAAGGTCCAAATACATCTAAGCACAGGGGTTTTCTATGAGACTGTTTATCCAACCAAGGACTATGCATGGATATAACCTACAACCCCTGCTCAGACTTGGCCCATGGTAGCTCAGTATCCAAGTAGGTTCCCTAGTAAGGGGGACAGGAACTGTTTCTGACATGAACTCATGAGCTTCCCCTCCCCCCTGAGAGAGAAGCAGCCTAGCTAGGCCACAGATAAGGACATTGCAACCGTCCTGAAGATACCTGATAAGCTAGGGCCAGATGGAAGCAGAGGAGGACACCTCCTCTCAGTGGACTCCGAAAGGGGCAGGGAGGAGATGAGGGAGGGAGGGAAGGATTGGTAGGGAAAGAGGGAGATGGCCACAGTTGGGATACAAGTGAATGTATAAAATTATTTAAAAATAAAAAAATATTAATAAAAAATTAAAAAAAGTTTTATGCATCACTGTTAAAGCATAGAAAGATATAGGAGTTCAGTTTTATATCTGGGTTCTCAATTACATTCCATTGGCCAATATATCTGCTTTTATGCCTGTAACTTGATTACCTTGGTGTTTTGTTACTATAGCTCTGCAACATGACTTGAAATCAGAGTTGGTCACGTTTTCACAAGAGATTTTTTTTCAGTATGTTTTTAGTTACATGGATTTTTTTTTCACACTTAATTATTTTTGGGGGGACAGTGTTTCTCTGTGTAGGCCTGACTGTCTAGGACTCACTCTCTAGACCAGGCTGGTCTCGACTTACAGAGATCTGCCTGCCTCTGCCTCATGGAGTGTTGAGATTAGAGGCTTGCTCCATCACGACCAGCTTCCACGTGATTTTTTTATATATATTTTTTTTCAATTTTGTAAAGCATTGTATTGTCTTTTTTGGGTATTACACTGAATGCTTAAGTTCCTTTGGCTTAGGATGACCATTTTCACACTATTGATCCTACTAATCCATAAAATTGTCTTTCCATCTTATACTATCTTCTTTTATCTTTTCTCCAGTATCTTGTATTGAACCTTTTTAAGTTTCTGGAGGTTTAATATTTCTCTTCAACCTTGAAAATAAACTTGTCTGTTAGACTTTTTGCACTCAAGTGCTGTTTTTTTTTTAAATAATTAAATATTATTTTAACTCAACTACATTTGAAGTAGATTATAGTTCCTCTGTCTACATGGAAGAATGTGTATAACCTCAAAATTTTGTTTCATTCAGTTAATCAAGAGTTCAAGTCTATTCCATTTTGCTTTTTTAAAAAAAATAATTTAATTGTCCTGAGATAATTACTTAATAAAAAACTGGTTCGATATCTGGATCAATAAAGGGACTATTTGAAAAGCATAGGAGTTAAGGGTGATTGTTGCCTCTTTTTCTTCAATAATATTTCCACTCCATCAAAGCCCATCAAATCCTAGATATTGCCGTTTTCTCATCTATACACACTTTTAATTACACACACACACACACTTCTATAGGGACACACATGTGTGTGTGGCAGATATGGAAATGATAGAACAACTTGTTGAAAATTAGTTCACTCTTTCCATCATGAGCATCCAAGGCACTGTATATATGTAACCAATATTGATAATACGTACCTATGCCCATTGAGCCATCTCTTTAATCTTGTGCCATAAAATATAGAGAAAGTCTTGAGCTTACACCAGTATCCAAGATGAAACTACTGCTATGATTTGAAGACCCCAAATATTTATTTAAGAGATAAAATTTTATTTTTAGAATATGTAACATTAATGTAAGAAGAAATCTTAAAACAATGTAGGATTTTATTAATGAATTAGAGAATAATCTATAAACTTTTAACTTTATGAATTTCACAATATTGGGTTAGATGCCTATAAACATTTTTCTAAACAAAAGAAATAACATCTTCTGTCTATGGCCTTGCCAGCACTCCCTTTATTGATGTTGATAAAACAAATGAAAAAATCTAAAATGGAGCATGGAAATATTGACATATATCATACAGTTTTAAACATTGCTTAACCAAATTACTTAATATTATCAGTAAAAATATATATAACAAGCAAAAGAGTTGCTTATAACAACACTTTTTTTAAAATTTTTGAATCTGTAGTTGTACAAATGAAATTTGATTTCTACCTCAGTCTTCAACTGCAAAATAATTGTCTGTTGTACTTAGCTTTCTTTTAAGATCATGGAAAATTTCCTAGCAGGAGATTCCAATACTGACATTGAAAAAGACGCTGATACAGAAGAAGAAAATCCGAATAAATTATTGCTCCTATGTTAAACTTTATTAGCAATGACATTGTATTAATAACCACTTCTTGAGACATGTGATGGATTTTCTAAACTTCGTGTGACATAAACTTGTTAAAGATAACCAATACAATGCTTAAACTATTATGTGTTCTTATAATTCTTTGAAACAAGAGAGAGAGAGAAAAAAAAAAGCCATGTATTTCCCTCCCCCAACCTCTGAAATATGGAGGTTTCTTCCATCCACTTTGACCTCTTCACATTCCCATCTTTTAAAAAATCTTCTTTAGGGACTGGAGAGATGGCTCAAAGGTTAAGATCACTGGCTGCTCTTCCAGAGGTCCTTAGTTCAATTCCCACCGCATGGAGGCTCCCAACTGTCTATAATGAGATCTGGTGCCCTCTTTTGATGTTCAGACAGACATTTCATACATAATAAATAAATAGAATTTTAAAATTTTACTTTAGATTTAGCATGCTATTTTATGTGTATAAGTGTTCTGACTATATGTATAGATGTACACAGGTGGCATGGAGCTCAGAATGGAGTATTAGATCATCTGGAACTGAAGCCGCAGATGTGTTTAAGCCATTACTTGGGTGCTAATCTGTTTCCTCTGCAAAAGTACAAAATTCTCTTAACTATTGAGCCATCTCTCCAGCTCCTCCAAATTCCTCATCTTAAACAAACAAGTAAGAACATTTTAAGGAGGAGCCGCCCTGCTAGGCCACAGAGGAGAACTTTGCAGCCAGTCCTGAAGATACCTGATATAACAGGGTCAGATGAATGGGGAGGAGGTCCTCCCCTATCAATGGACTTGGAAAGGGGCAGGGAGGAGATGAGGGAAGGAGGATGGGATTGGGAGGGAATGAGGGAGCGGGATACAGCTGGGATACAGAGTTAATAAAATGTAACTAATAATAAAAGGAAAAAGAAAAAAAGATAGTATTCACTATTGGCTCTCTCTCTCTCTTTTTTCCTCCCTGGTACAGTTCCATCTTGCCAAGGCCATTGTTTAGCAGAGAATGCAAGCCAAAAGTATTGTGCATTAGTCCCACTCCATATCCCAAGTTGCTTAATTTGAATTTCCAGTTTAAGGAACCTAATTGTTTAAAGAAAAAGAAATATTTTAACTCATCATATTCTTCCACAGTTTACTATTAATGGATGTCTACAGCTTCATTCAGTACAGATTCTCTGTATCAAAAAACATTCCTGCCTGGCCTCACTGGAAGAGGACTCCCTCAATCCTGTTGTGACTTGATGTGCAGGGGTGGATTGATATGGGGGGGAGGGGCTCCCCTTTTCTGAGAAGAAGGGGAGGGAGAAAATAGTTGGAGGGTGGGACTGGAAGGAGACAGGGGAGGAAGCTATGCTCAGAATGTAAAGTGAATAAATAAATAAACTTAAAAAAAAAAGAAAACTGAAACACAAATATACCACACATAGCACTTCAGTATCAGATGGTTGCCAAGCAACGGACAGCTATGAAGGACACTTAGTTTTAACAAATATCCAGTGCCTATAAGGGCTGCTTCTCTTTTCCTGGACACTCCAGCAGATTTTTGTTACTAAATCTTGCATGTGATTTGTTTAGAACAGCAGCAGATATCCCACATTAGGGAGTAGAATGCATGCTTTATTGAATGAAAAAAAAAAAAACAGTTTTTATAGCAGGAAATAAAATTTTAATTAGTAAAATAATTACTTCAGGGGCTGAAATGAACATCTGAGAAGTGCACTTATCTCTGCTTTCATATGTGTCTTGGAACCTGAAACTGTCTCCATTCTGAGGAAGAATTTGAATTAGCTGTGCTATTGAACAAATTGAACACACTAAACCACTATCAGTATGATGGACATTCTTAACTCACGTGTCTCTGGTTGAGAATGATAATATAAGGAATTATTAAAAAATGTTTAATAAACAATGTTTTCTGAGAAGCATAATTTTAGGAATGTTTCAGATGAAATTTGAGCATTACTACAGATTTCTCTCTGGTTTGTGACTATGAACGAGAGCTATGAGGATAATTAAGTCAGGAGGGCTGTGGAATTACAACAGAAAGGGAGTATAAATAACTCTCATGGCAGCTAGAAGGACAAGCCCATGTTTATCACTATGAGATGGGAACTTCAAGGCAATTAAAACATTTCATGTTAAAGTCTGTACATTCTTGAAATATTTATCTGACTGATTTTTTTTGGCAGTTTCTTAAATTGACTAAGAGCTTCATAATGGGTAGCTGTAGCTATATACAAGAAAAGGTCTTCCTCACAAACCACTAAGCATAGAAGGCCAGAATGTAGAACCATGGAGGTTTAGATCTACAAACAAACATACCAAGGTAGTAAATTTCTTAATATGTGTTATGCAGGCCACTCTGATATTTTCAGGAATAAATGGTAGATTTTTTTTTTTTTACTCCTCTAGCTAGGCCTGCTGTGGTGGTGTATGCATTTAATCCAAGCAGTTGGGAACCAGAGTCAGGCTGATATTTGACCTAGAGGTCATCTGGTTTGGTTTTGTTTTGTTTTGTTTTGTTTTGTTTTGTTTTGTTTTGGGTAGAAAGGGCTTGTTTTATCTCAGTGTCCATCATAGCACATAAGTCAAGGCAGCTGAAACTTGAAACAGTCAGATGACATCTATAGTCAAGGGCAGAGGGAAAGAATTCCTGGCTGTCTGCTGCTCAGCTCACTTTATACTTACACAGTTCAGGGTTCCAAACCAAGGCCCAGTAAGGCCACATTCAGGCCGGCTTTTCCATATCAGTGAAATCAGGACAGCCCCCTACAGACTTGTCCACTGGATAGTGTGATCCAGACACTCTCTCACTGACATTGTCTTTCCAGGTGATTCCACATTGCACCAAATTGACAATAAGTGATGGTCACAACCTGACCCTTTGTGAACTTGACATGCAAACATACTACTTTTAGCCGTAGTTTTCTACCTAAAGTCTCACGTTTATCTTATGAATTCAGGCCAACTTGAAAAGTCATCAAAGTCTTTGAAAGCTCAAAATATCTTAACTGAGAACTCTTATAAAGTGAAAAACAACTTACACATTTTCCACTTGTAATTAACAGAGAAAACGCCCTATTCCAAGCAGAAGTAATAATAGGCCATTGAAAATGAAAAGTCATACCACATCCCCCCAAAAACCCAGCAGGAAGAACACCATGTCTTCCAGCTGCATGCCTAGCATGTGGAGTTCACGATGAAGTCTTCTCTGTTCTAAAGGGCTTTGGTCACTCCACCGACCCAGCTCTGCCACTTGTAGCATACATAACTTCTCTTGCAACTTTAGGCCAGTTCCACATCTGTATCTCGTCTTGGTGAACATCCCACAGTCTTGGCATCTTTAATATCCTAGTATCTCCATTGTAACTGAGGCTTCACTGGCACATTTTTTGTTATTATTAAAGTTTTGAAAGATCCCCGGTGGGTATCTTCCGTCAGAGAGACCCCCTCCCAAGGATCAACGAGTCCATTCGGATGCAAACAGCAAGAGGCTTTTATTTTGATTTACGAGTACTCGGGCAGCAAGGTCACTCAGGAGGACCTTGCGCCCCCTAGATGGGAAGCTGGGGTTTTTATAGGGTTTTAGGGCAGAAGCACTGGTACAGACACGAGAGGGCATGGTTACAGGGGGCTGATTGGTACGTTTACACGAGACCACAATTTGCGTCGAAGTTTGGCAGGGGCACCAAGATTCCAGGAGCTGGGTGGTCAAGGGGGGTAGGATGACCCCTTGACGTGGCCCGCCACCTGTTATTTTGTTTTTCCCTATCTTAGCTGAAACAGTCTCACAGATATCTATGAGAGTGATTAACACAAACTGTTTTTAGTATGACTGGGGCAGCCTGACCACAGATATCCCAAGTGGGTGACACAGCTAGGATTTCTCAGTAATTTTCCAGTTTCTCATCTGGCCTTCAGAGTTTTACAAAACAGTGGTGTCTCACAAAATGGCATTAGCTATGTTTAACTTAGTGTGAGGCTGGGGTCTTTCAGTTTATTCACTTAGTATCCCAGCTGTATCCACCTCCCTAATCTCATCTCAGTCCTACCTTACCTACTTCTTTTCTCCCTATGTCCCTCACCTAGTCCACTGATAGGAGAGGTCCTCCTTTCCTACTATCTGACCCTAGCCTATCAAACCTCATCAAGACTGGCTGCATCTTCTTCCTCTGTGGCCTGTTAAGGCTACAGCCACTGCGTTCATGTTAAAAACAGTCCCTGTTGCCATCACTAGGGAACCCACTTGGAGACTGGGCTGCCATAGGCTACATCTGTGCAGGGGTTCTAGGTTATGTACATGCATGGTCCTTGGTTGGAGTATCAGTCTCAGAAAAGACCCCTTGGCCCAGAATTTCTGTTGCTCTTGTTGTTGGACTCCTATGCCCTCAAGGTCTTTTATCTCCCCTTTCTTTCATAAGATTTCCTGCACTCTGCCCAAATTTTGGCTATGAGTCTCTGCAACTGCTTTGATACCATGCTGGGTGGAATCTTTCAGAGGTCTTCTGTGGTAGGCTCCTGTCCTGTTCCCTGTTTTCTCCCTCTTCTGATGTCAGTCCCATTTGCCTTTCTGAATGAGGAATGAGCATCTTACCCAGGGTCCTCCTTCTTGCTTAGCTTCTTTAGGTGTACAGACTTAAATATGTTTTATTCCTATATTATATGCATAATATCCACATATAAGTGATTATATAACATATGTGTCTTTCTGCCTCTGGGATACCTCACTCAGGATGATCTTTTCTAGTCCCACCATTTGCCTGCAAATTTCATCATTGAATCACCCCTGCATGCATGGGATGAAGCATCCTTGGTCATGGATGATATCTTTGATGTATTCTTAGATTTGGGTTGTGAGTATTTTATTGACTTTTTTTTGTCAATGTTCATAAGAGACATAAGTCTGAAATTCTGTTTCTTTGTTGAGTGTTTGTGTGGTTTAGGTATCAAGGTGATTTGTGGCCTCATAGAATAGTTTCAATAAAATTCCTTCTGTTTCTACTTAGTGAAATAGTTTGAAGAGTATTGGAATTAGCTCTTCTTTGAAGGACTAGTAAGATTCTGTACTGAAACCATCTGGCCCTGGGATTTTATTGGAAGGGAGACTTGATGACTGCTTCTATTTCCTTAGGAAATATAGGACTATTTCATTTATTTACCTCATCTTGATTGAAATTTGGTAAATGGACTCTATCAAGAAAATTTTCCATTTCTTCTAGATTTTCAAATTTTTGGGCATACAGGCTTTTGAAGTTATACCTAATGATTGTATTTCCTCCATGTCTGTTGTTATGTCTCCCTTTTCATGCCTGATTTTGCTGATTTGGATAGTATCTCTCTGCCTTTCAGTTAGCTTGGCTAAGAGTTTGTCTAGCTTGTTAATTTTCTCAAAGAACCAGCTCTTGGTTTCATTGATTTTTGAATTGTTTTCTTTATTTCTAATTTATTGATTTCAGCCCTGGGTTTCATTACTTTAGCCATCTACTGCTCTTAGGTATGTCTGCTTTTTTCAATCTAGGGCTTTCACGTGTGCTGATAAGTTGTTAGTATGAGATGTATCAAACTTCTTTCTGAAGGCACTCAGTGTTATGAACTTTAGCACTGCTTCATTGTGTCCCCTAAGTTTGGGTAAGTTGTGACTTCATTTTCATTGAATTTAAGAAAGTCTCTAATTTCTTTATTCTTTCCTGACCCAACCATTGCTGAGTAGACTTGTTTAATTTCCATGTGTGTGTAGGCTTTTTGTTTTTTCTGTTGTTGTTGAGATCTAGTTTTAGACTATGGTGTTCCAATTGTATACAAGAGATTATTTCAGTCTTCTGTTATCTGTTGAGGCTTGGTTTGTGCCCAACTATATGGTCAGTTTTGTCGAAGAATCCCTGATATGCTGAGAAGAAGGTATACTCTTTTGTGTTTGGGTGAAAAGTTCTGTAGTCATCTATCAGGTCCATGTGATTTAGGGCCTCTGTAAGTGTCACTTTTTCTGTCTCCATGGTCTGTCCCTTGCTGACAGTGGAGTGCTGGAGTCTCCCACTCTTAAGGTGTTGGGATTGATTTGTGATTTAAGCTTTTCTAATGTTTCATTTATGAATGCAGGTGCTCTTGTATTTGGGACATAGATGTTCAGAATTGTGATGTCCTCCTGGTGGATTTTTCCTTTGATGAGAATAAAACGTCCCTCCATTGTTCTTCAGAAAATAGCAGACCTCTCTGAGATGTCTACCAAACAGTTCATTTTAAGTTCATTTTAAGTTACGATAAGACTAAGCACACTTCAATATCAAAGGTAGACATTACCTCATAGTAAATGTAGAAAAAAATGTTTTTCAAACAAATGGACTCAAGAAGAAAGCTGGTGTAGCCATTCTAATATCTAACAAAATAGAGTTAAACAAAAATTAATCAAAAGGTATGGGAAAGGACACTTCAGAAACATTTTAAAAAATCCAACACGTTGTGCTTCAATCCTTTTTTAATTTTTATTTTCATGTTAATTAGTTTGTTCATTTTGTATCCCAGCTGTAGCCCCCTTCCTTATTCCTTCCCAAGCCCACCCTCACTCCTTCATCTCCTCCCATGTCCTCTCCAAGTCCACATGCTTCAATTCTTAACATCTATGGCCCAAACAAGGGCATGGATGTTTTTAAACATGGGTGCAAGGCCACCCATGCTTCTAAAAAAACATTACTAAAGCTTAAATCACACATGACCTTCATACGTTGATTGTGGAGATTGCAGTTCTCCACTGTCAACAACAGGCAGGTTACCTAGACAAAAACTAAACAGAAACACGTGGATACCAGATGTTATGAACTGAATGGACCTAGCAGATAACTATAGAACTTCTTACCCAAACACGAAAGAACATACCTTCTTGTGGGGCTGGGGAGTCATGGGACTGTGGGAAGCTGAGCCAGAGCAAGAGTGTAGTGGAAGTGTCCCCACACCCCAACAATCTTGTGATCCTCCTGCCTCTGCCTCCTTCAGCAAATCCTTCCGGTGTGTGCCACCACAATCGACAGAAATCTCACCTTGAGTTGGCAGGAGTAGATTAGCTGCCCTCTCGCCATGGGGCAGGTTTGTCCTTGCCCTGAGTCCTCACCTTTGCCCTCTGGAGGAGGTCAGGTAGCTTAGCAAACAAAATAAACTTCCTCTCTTCTTATAACACCATGTCCAGCAGCTCCTGGAATTCTTCCTTATACAAATAAATATCCCCAGCGCCCTGGTCCCAGCCAATGAGGTATACTCATGAAAAACAAACAAACAAACAAACAAATAAATAAGTAAACCCTACCCCACCCCTAAGGTTTAGGTAGCTTCTGTTCTACTCATCGTAGGAGCTGTCTTACAGAAGTATGTCTCCTGAGCATCTGTATTCATGTCGCCTTGAGCTCTCTTCAGCTCTCAGTACCCACCTGTCATGACTGCACACTTTCACACCTAAGGGAGCATTAACAGCACATTCTTCTCAGCTTCCCATAAAACTTTCTCCAAAATTGACTACATATAAAGCCAAGTTCAACAGATACAAGAAAACTGAAATGGCCCCCTGCATCCTATCAGACCACAATGGGTTAAAGCTGGATTTCAAAACAACAGAAACCACAGAAAGCCTGCAAACTCATAGAAACCGAACAACTCTCTAGTAAATGACTGCTGAGTCAATGCAGAAATAAGGAATAAAGGCTTCCTAGAATTCAATGAAAATGAATGCACAGCATACCCAGTCTTAAGAGTCACAATCGAGGTGGTGCTAAGAAGAAATCACAGCACAAAGTGCCTAGGTAGAGAAATTGGAGAGATCCCATACTAGCAACTTAACAGAATGAATGCCTGAGAACTCCAGAACAAAAGGGAGCAAGTGCAACCAAGAGGAGCAGATAGCAGGAAATTATTTGTTTCTTTGTAAATAACTTTAAAAATGGGGAAATTTGTACTCTCGGTACTTAGAAGAAGGAAACCCATGACTTGGTCTCCATTATCCCCAATAACCAAGAACTGGAATTGAATCTTGTCTTCCGAAAATACAAAAAAAAAAAAAAAAAAAGAAAAGAAAATGTAGCTAGAGCAAAGTACTTAGGCTCTGTACCTAGTTGGGTAAATATATTACCAGAGTGTATAAATTGGAATTTCTCTGGGTTCTATTACCTTTATCTTACCATTTGCTCTCAAAGCAAATGAAACATACAACTTTTTTAATGAGTGTATCTTATTTCTTAACCCGTTTCAGGGGTCACCAACCTCCCCCTCTTTACCCTGATCACTCACTGAAAGAAAAGCCATGCGATCCTAATTTGGAGACTAAAATTAAGAATGGAAACCAACATTTTCATCTGTGACTTTCACTTAATGGGCAAACCACCTAATTTAAGGTTTGTTGTTTCAAGGAAGGCCAAAAGTAATTAATCTTAAAAAGCAGACTTTTGCCCTTTGCCCTTGTACTAGGGGGAAGTAGAAAGAGACCAGAGCCCAACTGTTTTCACTTTTTATGGTTTGTTCATATTTGTATGCACATATTTATCTAAAACCAAGGGATTATTTTTCTATAAATATGTAACTGGCAAAACAAAAGTAAATTGAAAAAGAAAGTGAAATACTTCTGCATAGCATAGAGGAATTGGTGCCAAGTGAAATAGGAACACACAATCAGTTATCAAGATAAGGCAAGGAGAACATGAGCAGCAGAAATATTGTAATTTTATTTCTAGTAGCTGGGCTATACTGTACTAGGGGATGGGTCTCAAATGTGTAGAAACATAAATCTCAGGGTTATCACTGTAGCTACATGCCCTCTTCCTTAGTTTAGCTCTCCTAGCTGTCCAAATTTTTTTTTCTGATACACATTACTCAGACCTCTACTTCTCTTGAGTCACTACGATAGCTTCGGGTATACTTTCACAGCTTCACTATGTTTTACCCGCCCAGCTTGTAGGCAATCCCATTGCCCCCAGCACACTGCCAGTCTTAGAAGACTTTTACTAGTAATCACAACATGAAATGTTTATTGCATTTTGCATGGAAAAGAAAGTGAAGAAAATAAAAACCGACAGCATTACATAGACTAACCAAGTTCTGTTATACCTGAGCCCATCTAAAATACAGGCCCAGGAACCATGTAAATGCCTTTCTAAATAAGCTTTGAGAAAAAAAAATCCCAATATAATTTTGAGCACATATGCAATATAGACCACCCTGTGACTCTTTCTTTTTCTGTAAAAATAAATAAATTGAATTTAAAAATAAAAAACTCTACCTTAAAAGTGTGGGATTAGCATGATGTGCTGCCCATAGCTACAGAGTTATTGGCCATGAATAACTTCTGGGAGAGGGAGAATCTATTTTCTTCAAGGGTATGTTCCCTGGTAGAATGATCATGCTGCAGATGATGGCTTCCTACCCAAGAACACAGGACAGCACAAACTGGATTTAATACATTTAAGAAATATGAGAGAAAAGAAGAGTACACAAATTTGTATGGATAAGAAAGGCGTTAGATCCGGGAGGAGTTGGGGGATATATTGAAAGGTACTGAATTCAATATATTGAAAGAACTCAAAAAATGAAACATTAAAAAAGTGACCTTTAATAATATTAGAAAGAGAAAGAAATTAGCTCTGAAGTCCAATAATAAATAATTTACAGGACCAACTAAAGCTACAAACTTTACAAAAATAAAAGTAATAGGGTTAACAGTTGATTTTAATTGTAGCCTATGGAAATACACAACACCAGAAATTACTAAGAGGAGAAAGAATCTGTTCAGACCCACTCTGGGTTGGTGGGAATAGACAAGTCTGTGAAGACAGTGTCTACTTCTGGATTGAAGAATCTGCAGTTTATTGAACAGAATAAGAATAGAGTCATATTTAAGAGAAAAGTATAGTGGAGCTCATCATAATAAAAAGTAGGATCACCTCTAACAACCAATTACATGTGTAGGTTCCCACTAGATGCTTTCTGTATCACCATATGAGAAGCAGGCCTGAGGCCTAGCACACCAAAGACCAGAGGAGTGGCCACAGTTCCTGTCCTGAGCAGTAACATCTTTGTCTTCTAATCAGATATCTCTGTTTTGTTTTGTTAAGTTTTGTTTATTTCATGAAATTACAATAGCTAATGTGTTTGTTACTAAGTGTAGCAAGAATGTCATACCAATCGGTTCTGAACAGTAAGGATAGATTCTGAGAGGAACAGAGGTTTCTGAAGTAGTAAGGGTAGGAGACTCAAAAACTAAGTAAAAGTGATTTGTCAAAAATCCATGAGAAGTGGTAATAAATATGCTTGCCAATGGAGAAAAAAAAAAAAGACAACATGAATCAATCTATAGGCTGATTCAGGAAGCTGTTTTTGCTTCTATAATTAAATACATCTTTAAAATGATAAAACATATGTACATATTTCTGTAGCTAAAAGAAAAAAGAAAAAAAACATTCTCTATAAGTCATTATATTTTATTAACCTATGTCATTCTCTAGAATGTTGTAGTTTACTTCAAAGAGAAATGTGCATATGGTCTTTGATCAAACAAAATTTCAATATAGTAATCAAAGAAATAAGAGTCAGCTTAACTTAATAGGTTTATTTTAATTAGAATACTGTCTCTATTTTGAAGTTACTAAATATATCTTTGCAAAGCTAAACCAAAGGCAATTTTTCATGTCTTGCATAAAAGTGCACTCAAATTCTGTTAGTTGATAATATAACTGATTAGGTTGTCAAAGTATAGCTAATAAATTACTACATATTCTATAATGATAAAAGATTAAAAAAGAGGGAAAATCTAATACTTAATTTCATCCAGGTAGCTACTTCTTAGGTGTTTTTCTTTTCTAGGTGAGTTCCTGATTCTTCATAGTTCTGACACCACTTACAAAAATGAGCTTCCCTTTGTACATCATAGAAGTCAATTGGCTTTCTTTGTTTGTTGACCTCCTGTGTTCGTGTTAAAAAATTTATTTTCATTGTTTAATCATGTGTTTTATGCAAATATGTGCAGGTACAGCAGATGAGCATATGTGGAAGTCAAAGTCAACACTGTATGGTTTTCTCTGCCTTCGCTTTATTTGGAGACAGGCAGGGTCTTACCAAACCTAGAGCTCTCCAATAGGTAAGAGGGGCTAGCCAATAAGCCTCTCAGATCTGTCTTTCGATAGCCTCCATCCCTAAGATTACAGGCTATGCCTGTGAATTTGGGGGGTTTTGATCCCAGATTCTTGGACATACCGAGTGCATACTAATTGGTCCAACTTCTTAGCTAAGCCTTTATTCATAAACAAATACTTGTGCTATAATTAAACAAAGCAAAACTCTTTTTAGATGAATATATAATTTAACAAATACATTTTAGGCAATGCATTCTATGCTACTTTGAGAATGTGTTTTGGTAAAGTAGTTGACAACTTTTTACTTACAGTCTGTTAAATCACCATTGGTTGGGCTTTTATATCTAGGCAAATATTACATATATATATATATATATATATATATATATATATATATATGTAAAAAAATAACAGCTACATCCCCAATGCACATTAACAGTAAGCCTTGCCTTTTAAAGACAATGCAATAAACATTCAATAGGTATATTTGGGTTTGTCACTATGGCAAAAACAAATATCTGTTGCTGTCAAAAGCAAGACTTCCTGGGGCCTTGGCAGGCCATATGACTGAGGATTTCCTTGTTATATTTTGAAGTCAGAGGCTTGCTTCTTGTCAACTCCAATTTAACATTTTACACAAACTAGAAAAATAAGACACAGAGAAATACATTTTATATATTTTTCTCCCTAGCTATCAGTAATCTTAAAAGTTAACAATGTCATATTTCAAATTTGTCCTTCACTGAATTACTACCCAGAGTGCTGAAAACTTTACAGCTTTTATTGTTCAAAAGATTTCTAATGTAATGTTTAAAATGAAATACAGAAAATGAAACATTTGAGTTACTTGGCAAGTGCTTTCATTTCATCTCTTTTTATTCTTTATTTTTTAATGTTTTATTTATTCATTTATCTATCTATTTATTAATTCATTCAATTTGTATCCCTGCTGTAGCCCCTCCCTCATCTCCTCCTAGTCCCACTCACGCTCTCTTCTTCCTCTATGCCCTTTCCCTAGTCCATTGATAGAGGAGGACCTCCTCCCTTCTGTTTGACCTTAGCCCATCAGCTCTCATCAATGCTGGAGGCATCATCTTCTTCTGTGAGCTGGCAAGGCTGCACTCCCCAGGGGAAGGTGATCAAAGAGCCAGCCACTGGGTTCATGTCAGAGATGCCCCTGTAACTCTTATTAGAGAACTCACTTGGAAAATGAACAGCCAATGGGCTTTCTTTGAACAGGTCTTCTCCATGCATGGTCCTTAGTTGGAGTATCAGTCTCTGCAGGCCCACCTGGGCCCAAGTATTTTGGCTTGGTTGTTCTCCTTGTGAAGTTCCTGTCCCCTCCAGCTCTATTTCCGTCTTCTTCCATAATGATTCTGGCACTCTGCCCAAAGTTTGGCTATGAGTCTCAGTATCTCTTTCGATACCCTGGTGGGCAGAGTTTTTCACAGGTCTGCTGTGGAAGGTTCCTGTCCTGTTCCTTGTTTTCTCCTACTTCCTATGTCTATCCTGTTTGCTCTTTTGAGTGAGGTTTCAGCCTCTTTCCTAGAGTCCTCCTTGTTGTTTACCTTCTTTAGGACTATAGATTTTAGTATGTTTATCCTATATTATATGGCTAATATACACTTATAAGTCAGTATATACCATGTGTATCTTTCTGCTTCTGGTATACCTCACTCAGGATCTTTTCTATTTCCCACCATTTGCCTTCAGATTTCATGATTTCCTTGTTTTTAATTGCTGCGTAGTACTCCACTGTCTAAATGCACCACACTCTCTGTATCCATTTCTCCTTTGAAGGACATCTGGGTTGTTTCCAGATTCTGGCTATTACAAATAAATCTTCTATGAACATAGTTGAGCAAATGTCTTTATTGAATAGTGGGGCATCTTTGGGGTAGAGGCCTAGGAGTGATATAGCTGGATCTTGAGGTATCACTCTTCCTAATTTTCTGAGAAAGCACCAGATTGATTTCCAAAGTGGTTGTACAAGGTTGTATTTTACCTCTCTTTAAACACAATACTTCAGATTTACTGAATTAAGCATAGGTGGATCAGTCACCTTCTAAAAGTCTCTCTCTCTCTCTCTCTCTCTCTGTTTCTCTCTCTCTCTCTGTGTGTGTGTGTGTGTGTGTGTGTGTGTGTGTGTGTGTGTGCGCACGCGGGGGGGGTGTTGTAAAAACTTTCTATCTTAGTTTCAAACTCATTGATACCGTTGATGGTTCTAATAGCTTTCAATAGCTTCTGCACTGGAGGGAAATTTGTGGAAAAAGGAATAAGAATTGGTTTTCTAAATTATGTGACACATTTTTACTGTGGAAGTGTGAGTTCTTGCATGCATACACTTTGTAATCATGAATAGTACTTTGAAGTAAATAATTAGTAATGTCAAAAGAAATTACTTAGTAAATACCTATTAATATTAACACACTACACCAAGTGTGTAAATACACCAAGTAGCTTAACAATACCATTCATTGTATTTAGATAAGATATAATAGTTTTTTCTTAAGGCAGGAATGGGAACTTCCTAAAACAATTATTGTAACTTAAGTCTCCACTGAGAACCTCTCCTCATAATTCATTGTAGCAATCCACACACTAATAAAGTCATGGTTGAGAGTATGGATAGAAATTTTGACAAAATAGAAACAAAATCTCGTTTACCAAATTAAAATCTTGAAAATAGTTTAATTATAAGAGGAGCTAAAATAGCAATCTGTGGGCCATGGTAATTTATTTTATTTTAGATAGTAATTGATCTCAATTTAATAGGTAGATAAATCATAGGCCGTCGGGAAATATCTATCATTCTTCAGCTCAATGGCATATCGTTAGACCCATCAATTAATGACCAACAAAGCCCTTCTCAGGTAAACTTGAATT
Source organism: Psammomys obesus (assembly GCF_907164565.1). Classification (NCBI taxonomy): domain Eukaryota; kingdom Metazoa; phylum Chordata; class Mammalia; order Rodentia; family Muridae; genus Psammomys; species Psammomys obesus. Next base: position 43,317,307 of record NW_026585504.1, on the reverse strand, counting down.
TCGGCAGCTGGTTATCAACACGGAGAGCCACAGGTCGCTAATGTGCAGAACACACGAAATGAAGAATGCGAACGCCTAAGTGGAACACACATGCCACACCCTCTCTTCTCACGACTCGGAAACAATTGCGGAAGAGGTGTGAAAACTGTGTACGATCCAGAGTCACTAGAGGGCTCTAAGAAAACAGTTTGTCCAGGTATAATCAGTGCAGCTACATCTATGAACTCCTGGTGGTTGTGACAGAGTACACGAGATATATAAAGTTTCAAAGAGGAGCAAAGCCCACCTTTAGAAATGGAAATTGGGCACAAAAATCCACACCTGACTGTGGAGTTATAGGCAGTAGGATAATTGGGTTTTATCTGAGAAATACCCTCTGGTAACTCAGACCTATTCCATTGAAAGAATACACACATATCTAAGAATGTGTCAGTAGTATAAATTGGGCACAGTAGGTTTAGTGGGAAAAAGACACAAAGTTGAATCGTAGATAACTATGAACTAGATCTGGAAAGACTTTGAAGAGGGGGGAAATGAGTAAATATGATTAAAATATAAAACATTCACAAAAAAGTACTACAAATATTTATTAAAGAAAAATTTTCCTGAAACTAATAATTATTTTAAAATATATATGTGAAATTTCCAAAGAAAATATCAAGGCAACATTGTTGACTTAAAACTGTTTTCAGTTTGTGTGCGTAGGTTATTGTTTTTCAATAGTAGAGTATTTATTAATCCACAGGATTTCTAAGTAAATAATAAGACATATGAGTGAGAAGTTCTTGTCTTAGGAAAAGTTATCTAAGTTAATCCTAAAAATAGAGAAGCCTCCGTTGCAGAAGGAGGCTCATTAATATGAAAAGGGAAGGTGAAGCAAGTTGTTCTAACAAGAAGTGAAACATGCCATCCTGTGGAGAAGCTTTTTAAATTCAGAAAGAAACTCAAAACAGCTCCAGGCAGTCAATGAAATTGACTAGATTCAGTAGGCCTTGTTTTCATATATATTAGGATATAAATGATATTATATTAGGATATAAATGATAGCTAGATGATAGATAGATAGATAGATAGATAGATAGATAGATAGATAGATAGATAGATAGATAGATAGATATCCCTCCCTCTTACTTTCTCTTATTTACTCTTTTTTATTTCTGGCTATTCTCATTATGCTATCTCTGTAATCTATCTCTGATTATTTCCCATTTTCTATCAGATGAACCAGGCCATCTTCAATCTGTCTGTCTTTCTATCATCTATCTATCTATCTATCTATTCAGGACTCTTAAGTTAACATTGGTTGTTCTCTCTCTCTCTTTCTCTCTCTCTCTCTCTCTCTCTCCTATAATAAGAACTTCTATCATATCATGAAAGAGTAATGTTGGCAGTTTTTTGATTGTTTGTTTGTTTGTTTAACTTTACTCCCTTGCACACACCTAGGAAGGTGTGTTACACAACAGCAGGATAGAGCAATGAAGCAGGATAAAAGAGCACAGCAGAGCAATGAAGATATTTACTGAGAATTCAGCTCAGATGATGCAAATTTCAGAAAGACATCCTGATTAGCATTTCTACCAAAAGCGAACACAATGTTAAAAAAAAAAATCATGGGAAAAAAAAAAACAAACACGTAAGGTGCTAAATAAGGTGAGAATGAAAAACAACACTAACAGCTGCATAACTAAATACAATGATTACAACTTTGTGGCACCTTTCCTCACTAGAAAAACCCTTTGAAATAGCCATATCCTAAACTTGAAACATAAAATAGTAATGTCCAATCATGACTCTTTTAAGGAGAGTCTTTTCATTGTTGATACATATTAATTAGAAGATAAAGAAAACTATTCATCTCACCCTCATTTAAAAAAAAACAACAACGAAGCAACAGAGTCCTCAAAATAGCTGATGAAATTAGATTGGCATTCACGTTGGAATCAAGAAAATCAGGATACCCTTCCTTCTATATCTACATTGCACCATCATTTCTACCTGAATGTAAATTCTTCTGATTTGTGTCTCACCTACTCATCCAGGTGGAATGTTGTACTGCTCCAAAACGACTTCTTTCTTCCTTAACTAAACAATGTTAGATAGTTGATTACAGCATGAGAAAAAAAAAAAAAAACAAATACAGTGATCCCCCATCAAAATTGGTGAAATAAATGGTGATATACTCCTTTAATCTCAGTAGCCAGGAGCAGCAATAGGTGGGCCTCTGTGAGCTCAAAGCCAGCCTTGTCTGCAGAGTGAGTTCCAGGACAGCCAGGGAGATATAGTGAGACACTCTCTCAAATAATCTGATTAAAATAAAATATTTGAATGGCCTTACATCATACCCTAATTAGGAAACATCAAGTCATCCTGATATTCTTCCATGAATAAGGACAGCCAACAGGATTGCACAAAATCAGAAATAAAAGTCGTTTTACTCATATTTTAATAGTATTTAGTATCACAGCAGTATTTGCCAGTATACGTGCAGGTCCCTTGCTTACTTGTCCCAGTTCTGACAGTCTTAAACCAATGGTATCTTGGGGGGGGGCTGGCATATCTGAATTATTGCACAAAAAAACTAAAAATTCAAAGAATCAAAAATTTTTTTCTAATTAACAATAAGAATGCCTGAATTTGCCAGGGAAGGAAGTAAAAATAACTATATCAAATTGTACATGCACTAGAAAGACACTAGTTTTCAAGACACTCTAATTTTCAAGGATGTTTGTTATCTAGACATGATTGAAATTTTAGTCCAGAAGGAAGAAAATCAGTGCCTCTGCTCACAAAGTCTTTCAAACTCCAAATACAAAACAAAGTATCTTTGGACATCTATTTCCCAATCCTCCAGTCTTGACAATATGACACTACCCTTCTCTTTGTATTAATAAACAACCTTCTACACACATATCTTAATCTAGTAACTCTGGTAACCAAGTTGAAACCTTCTAATTACATGGCTATCAACATAACCATTACTAATACAATGTTTCACACCTATGTCTCTTGTTTCCAGCAAATATCCTGACATAAAGCCGCCACAGTAAGTATGGATGACAATACAGAAGAGTGTTGTTTAGTATTTGATAGGAAAACAGAACAAAGAAACATCTCTGTAAACTTGCATTATTCATAGAACAATTACTTTCAAAAAACCTGAATTAATAACAAGATTGTGGATGAGCCCAGTATAGCTAATTTTTCATGGATATTCTTCAGTCAAAAAAGACTAGCCCTTAAATTTTTTCTGTCTTTTATGATGTTCAGTGAGCCATAGACACAGGCGTTGTACTAGAGAAGTATCCATAAAGACCGAGTTTCCCTTAATCCAGTGATCTTTCCATTGTGTACAGTTGTGGTTTCTGTGATGGTCTAAATTTGCATTTAATTGAGCTTTCTCTAACGAGGGGTGATAGGTACATTTATCTGTGCATATAAGGACGGGATTTGGAATAGAGTTAAGGAATTTTTACTGGTCCAGAAAAGTGGCAGTAGTAGATTTTTTTTTTTTTTGAAAGATCCATACCCTTACTAGCCCTCAGTTAGTTATGATTTTCACAACTTTCGATTGGTTCTTAAGTTAAATTAGAAAACCATTGGTCACCACCAATGTTTGCGTGCCACTTATTTCATCTTTAGGATTATAGCGCCAGACTGTTCGTTATCATTGTTTATAGGTTCCACAGCTGGGTAGAAATATTACTTGCTTCATTCACATTAATTGTTGCTTTTTTCTCCGTATTCCTCCCTCCACTGTCCTCATTTTGAGACCTTCATCTTCCTTCTGTTGTTTGCTCTTTATATCAGCATGTCTTGTTATTTTTGGGATGTTGGCCAAGTTCCAAGTGAGGTTTTTTTCTATTTGCTGTCCAGGATCTATGAGACCGTCTTCGGCTAGGAAACTGCAGGTCCAGATGATGCCGTCTGTGAGGTTTAGGCAAGAGCACCTGAGTTCTGGATGCAGCTCTTAAGGACACAGGATTCTGGAACATGTGTATGTTAGAGATAGAAAATAAAGTTAAGTTTTTTAACTTTTAGGCCCATGGACTTTTAGGCCCATAGTCTTGGTAATAGGGGAGGGGAGTCCCCAAACCAGGGAAGGAGTCCCACCCTCAGGAATAGGTGGGCTGGGAAATAGGCTGTTGATTGGCAATACTTATTTGGATTCCAGTGACCTGTGGATTCCAGTGGATCTCCTGAAATGTACAAGAATCTTTTTAACTTTACAAAAAGAGACAAATTGGCATGGGAGACAATTTAAAATCTGATTCATGTTAAAGCTCTAAACAGTCTTAATATAAAATTCCTGGAGGGGGCGGGGCTCAGGAATAGATAGCCTGGGAAACAGGCTGTTGATTGGCAGTACTTATCTGGAGCAGCTAGGGACTTTAACAGGCACTATATGAAAACTTGCAATAATGATTTAAGCAATGGTATTTAGCAGATTGCACATAGAGGAAGAAGAATGAACACTAGAGAGGACCGCTTCCACGCACTCATCACACTCTTCCTCTTTCTTCTCACGGGTCTGTTGTGTATAATAAAATTAACAAATTACAAACAAAAAACCAAAAGCTCTATATAGCTAAGGTTGGACCCAAATCTTTAAAAAAAAAAAATTTCTTCACAATTTATTCATTATATATCCCGATTGAAGGCCCTTCCCTCAACAGCCCCAGTCCCACCCTCCGTCTTCCTCTCATCCCTTCCCCTAATCTGCTGAAAGGCGGAGTTCTCCATCTGCCCATAGCTTGTTAAGTCTCATCAGGACTGCTTGCAACCTCTTCCTCTGTGGCCTGGCAAGGTTGCATCATCAGGGGCAAGTGATCAGAGAACAGTCAACTGCCACATCTGAGCAGGGGGTCTAGGTCCTCTCCATGCATGGTCCTCCTTTGGTGCATCAGTCTCTGCAGGACCCCGTGGGTTCAGATCATTTGTTGGTCTCCTTGTGGGGCTCCTGGCTCCTCCATGTTCCTCTAAACCCACCCCTCTCTTCCACCATAAGACTCTCTGAGCTCTGCCCAAAGTTTGGCCCTGAGTCTCAACATCTGTTTCAATCCCCTGTTGGGTGAAGCCTTTCAGAGGACCCTCTATAGTAAACTCTCATCCTGTTTCCTCTTTTTCACCACTTCTGGTTCTATCCTGTTTGCCATTCTGAATGAGATTTAAGCATTATCCCTAGGGTCCTCTTTAGTGTTTAGCTTTTTTTATTATACAGCTAATATCTGCTTATTAGTGAGTGTATACTATGCCTGTCTTTCTCTTTCTGGGTTATGTCACTCAAGATGATCTCTTCTAGTTCCATCCATTTCAGGCCTGCTAATTTTATTTTTTCCTTGTTTTTAATAGCTGAGTAGTATTCCATTGTGCAGATGTACCAAAATTTATGTATCCATTCCTCCATTGAGGGATATCTAGGTTGTTTCCAGATTCTGGCTATTACAAATAAAGCTGCTATGTACATAGTTGAACAAATGGCCTTGTTGAATGGTGGGGCATCTTCTGAGTATATTCCCAGGAGTTGTATAGCTAGATCTTGAGTTAATGCTATTCCCAATTTTCTGAGAAACTGCCAGATTGATTCACAAAGTGGTTTTACAAGTTTTTGCCCCTACCAGAAATGAAAGAGGGTTCCCATTTATCCACATTCTCTCCAAGTTCTGGGTCCTTCCTGCCTTCATCTTCTAAGTACTCTACCCTAAGAGGCTATGAAAGCATTTCTTGAGAAATGTATATAAGAGAAGTATATAACTTTTCAGTTTGTTCTTTAAATTTTGTTTCAAAAAGATTTATGTGACTATTTTTTTCTGTGCCCACATAGATCAGAAGATGGCATCAGATACCCAGGAACTGAAATTACAGATGGTTGAGAACTACAGTGTTGGTAATTGGAACCAAATTTGGGTCTTCTGAAAGAAGAACAAGTATTTCTAACCACAAAGTTATCTTTTCTGCCCAATAAAAATTAAATTAAATTAACAAGTAAACAAACAAATGTCCAAAAAAAAAAAAAAGACCCAAGGAACTCAAAACCAAAGCAAATAAACTTTCAAAAGATATTGCTTACTCTGCCATGTTGGTACATATGGTGATTTGAGTGAGAATGTCTCCCATAGGCTCAGATGTTAAAATACTTGATCCCCATGTTGCAGTACAGTTTGGGTAGCCTTAGGATGTGTTGTCTTGCTGCTGAAGGAATGGGTGAGTTTAAATACTTCTAACATTAATGCATGACAGAACTGTGGATAGATGACACATATTACATCTTAAGGAAAAAACATTCCTATAGCATTTCCCTACTGCTCATATTCACCATTGGAAGGTTGAAAACTCAGTAAAAAAGTTCAATAATTCACTGAAGTTACTTGTACCTCAATGGGAAGGATTAAAAATGAGCAGTAGGAAAGGAAAGGATTGCCTAGACAGCATTTTAACATGAAGCAGAACAAGCAAAACTACTCTGTCATTTTCTTTCAAATCTCTGAAAGAATTAGAATATTTTTATTCCAAGACTCATTATAATTGTCATTTCTGTTATACTGAGAAGCAAGATATAAAATTTTAATTCAGAACTTAGTTTGTCAAAATTTTTAGAGAACTTGTCCTTTTAGTGCCACGGTATTCAATGGTGTCATGTCTACTTAACAAGAAACTGTGTTCAAGTTCAAAGTCACAATCAATTCTTTCTAGAATCTGATAGTTTAGGTTTGACTTTCTTTGACAACCTGCTTTAGTCACAAATCTGCCAAATGAGTGAGAAAGAATAGCACTTAAGCATAGAGTATTCCATGTACTCGTTGTTTGAGCAAGGATTCAAGACTGCAATGGTGAAATGGAATTGGGGTGTGAAAGTTACAGTAACTACATGAGGCAGCATTTACCAGTTGAGAAGAGGTCAGGAGGCACTGTGGAATTAACTCCACCTCAAGTTTTGTTAAAGAGGAACCTGAGGTACTGAGTTTCAGGTGTCGAATGTATAAATAAGGCCCACATCCTCCTCATGTCCAAGAAGGTCATAGGAGACCTTAAGAAGCATTGAGGCTCAGAGCTCTCAGGAGAGGGAGCTTGCTGTTAATACCCCTAAGAGAAAGTTTCTGAGATTTTGCCTTTCAAGAAATTAAAGACGCTTAGATAAGAAATAATAAGAACTTAAAAGACACTCGTCGGTGATTATTTCTAATGAGATTCTACAACGAGCAGAAAAAAATAAAATAAAATAAAATAAAAGCCACTGGTTATTTTTTTTAAATAAACACACAGTACACTTTTTTTAATATTTATTTATTTATTACTTATGCAATGTGTGTTAGCATGTACACCTCCACGCCAGAAGAGGAAACCAGATTTCATGTTTAGATGGTTGTGAGCCACCATGTGGTTGCTGGGAATTGAACTCAGGACCTTTGGGAAGAACAATCAGTGCTCTTATCCTCTGAGCCATCTCTCCAGCCCCGCCACTGGTTATTTTAAACAGTAACATACAAGTTTATATTTTTCAAGTGTTACTTCTATACCTTAGGCCTAAGTTTTTGATTGACTGAGTTATTTATTCACTTTACATCCTTTTCACAGCTTCCCCTCTCTCCTTACCTCCCAGTCCCTCCCTCTTACCAGAAAAGGGGTGACTTAGACCTAGATTGTTATATTTTTAATTTCTCCGTAAAATTTTATCATCTTATTTTAATGAAATGTGTCATTTCTAGCACTTAGCTGAATTTTATAACTGAAATAATAACCAAAATTCTCAAGAATCAGGTTTTTTTCTCTGGGCCTGTTTTTATTAATTTTTTTCTACGTTAAGACACAGCAAAATCTCAGAAGGATAAAGCAAGGGAGATTAAGAAGCTAAGATTAGAATGCATGGGTCAGTTCATCTTATAGCAAGTTTCATAGAGAATAGAAAAGCATGCATGTCAATGTTCGTGTATGTAACTATCCTATATCTATACTTAGACCTTGAAAGATCCCTGTCCAGATGAAAAACATGAAAATTAAAAGTGATGACTATCACACAGACTGCACTTATTTATCAGAGTCTACATATATTTAGTGTTTGATTTACCTAAAACATATATGTTGAGCCCTCTGTTTATACTAACACAGAATTAAATGCTAACTCTTTTGGAATTTTTTTTTATTAATTACACTTTATTCACTTTGTATGCCCCCCGTAGTTCGCTCCCTCTTCCCCTCCCAATCCCTTTCTTCCTCCCCCTTCGCGCATGCCCCTCTCCAAGTCCACTGATAGGGGAGGGTCTTCCTCTTCTTCCTTCTGATCCTAGTCTACCAGGTCTCATCAGGACTGGTTGCATTGTCTTCCTCTATGGCCTGGTAAGGCTGCTCCCCCCTCAGGGGGAGGTGATCAAAGATCAAACTCTTGATGTTGATCCCTAGTCTATGTACAATGATATCTGTCAGTTAAGTTTTTTTCCTCAAAATATATCTAAGTGGTTAGGGATAAACAGTATCATTTCCTATTAGTTTTCATATCATCTGACTTAAATGATTCAGTGTTAAGAAGTGTTATTTTTCCCTTCCAGAAACGCAGATAACAACTGTATCAGATAAGTCTTTGCTACATTGTGATATAATTCAGTGTCATGCAGCTAATAAAATTACCAGAATATCCTCGCAATGCAGCTTATAAATTCCTGTGAGAAACTATATCTTCATGATAAGCTTCAGTGGCTCTGCAAATTATTTTTTTTTCTGAGCCAAATTTCTATATAAATCCAAACTTAGTCATATGGTATTCGGTTGTGGTTCACATTAGAAAAACATCAAAGGTACATGTGCTTAGATACTTAAGAAAGAGTTGGCACTGGAAGTAGGAAAAGACAAGGTACAGGACAGGCCTTCCACAGAGGACCTCTGAAAGACTCTCCCCACCAGGGTATTGAAGGAGATACTGAGATTCATAGCCATAATTCGGGCAGAGTGGCAGAATCCTTATGGAAGAAGAGAAAGATAGAAAGACTTTGAGGGGACAGGAAAGCCACAGGAGAACAACAGAGCCAAAATATCTGGGCCTACGGGGCCTCCAGAGACTGATACTCCAACTAAGGACCATGGTTGGAGAGGACTTAGACCCCCTGTTCAAAGGAAGTCCATTGGCTTCTCAGTTTTCAAGTGGATATCCCTAGTAAGGGGAACAGGGGCTGTCTCTAACATGAACTCAGTGGCCAGCTCTTTGACCACCTGTGGGGTGCAGCCTTGTCAGGCCACAGAGGAATATGATGCAGCCAGCCTTGATGAGACCTGATAACCTAGGGTCAGATAGAAGGGGAGGAGGACCTCCCCTATCAGGGGACTAGGTAAAGGGCATAGAGGGAGAAGAGGGAAGGTGGGTGGCATTGGGAGGAGACAAGAAAGAGGGTATTCCTTTGTATCTCTGAAGCGGGGATACCAAGAGAATAAATTGTAATAAATAAATATATTGATTAAATTTAAAAAGAAGGAATTGCTCCATATATTCTTCTTACAAACATATTATGAAGTGATTGTGAACTTACAGTATAGCACATTGATCAATATGGTCTTGTTTGTACACTTCAGAAGAGATACACAGCTTCTCCATGATGAGGCATACACAGCTCCACATGGAAGACATGCTCTGTATCATTCAACAAGTATTCAGAGGAGAAAGGATAAAAAACAGTCATTCTTCGGCTTCTACATACTAATAGGGACCTGGAGAACTGTATGGGAAGTATGTTGGAAACTATCCGATGGGCATTTTCTTCAGTACTGTTCTTGGGTCCTTCGCTTTGTGCTTTTTTTTTTTTTAATCTTTTATTTTTTTTATTAATTACACTTTATTCATTTTGTATCCCCCCATGAGCCCCTCCCTCCTCCCCTGCCGATCCCACCCTCTCTCCCCTTTCTGCATGCATGCCACTCCCCAAGTCCACTGATAGGGGAGGTCCTCCTCTCCTTCTTTCTGATCTTAGTCTATCAGTTCTCATCAAAAGTGGCTGCATTGTCCTCTACTGTGGCCTGGTAAGGCTGCTCCCCCCTCAGGGGGAAGTGATCAACGAGCAGGCCAATCAGATTATGTCAGAGGCAGTCCCTCTTCCCATTACTATGGAACCCTTTGTGCTTTTAAGTATGTTATCTGCATAGGAAACAATTTAGGGAATAGAACAAGTCAACACAGACCACCTTCTACTGAGCCTGCAAAACCTTAATCATTTCATTAATATTATACTAAACAGCACAATCTATGAGTGAAATCACACTCAGCCTTTCTAAACGCAGTGTCTAAAATCATTATTCCGATCAACAACTAGTAGCAAAGCCAATGTAACATTAAAATATGCATTGCCTAATAAGCCTTATATTTATGCCTGCTTAGAGGGTCTGCAGAGTAACTACCCTCTACTTGACAAACACATTCTCAAATACAACAGTAGGCTATCAAGTGTGTTATAAAGTTATATTTCTTAGCTCTTATGTTGTAAGTTTCATGGAATTCAGATGGCACTGTTTTATTATGTAAATATTATATGCCTATTTTCTAGTGATAAATAACAGGAAACTCCAGTGCATTTTCTAGGAATTCTGAGAAGTTCTGAAATAAGTAACCCATGGTGGAAGCTTCATTTCATATGCAGAAAACAAACAAACAAACATGGCATCTGCACTGTAGGGCAGACCACATTCAGGGCATGGCCTCCCCTGGGGGCTCTTGGGGTCAGCATCAGAAGCTGAGATTGCTGTTCCTTTAGAGATGTGAGCAAGCCATGGTTATCAAAACACACACCTTACAGAGCGGGCTGAAGAGGCTGCTTTCTGTTGTCTGAGCATTCTTGGATGCTCCAAAGACAAAATCGTAGGACATCAAAAAGACTGACTAGCTTTTCACCCGTGACTTACTGTTTAGAGTCAAACTGGGCAAAAGTCTTTCATTCTTCTCTACAGTGAGTGTTAAGCGGCTGAGCATAGGCTGGAGTGCAAACTTTAGTAACAGTTTTATTTTTATGTAATAGTAAACCGTAATGCTTTATTTCCTGTGCTTTAACTTTCAATGGCTTTAAAGGAGAGAATATATAATATTTCTGGTATCTTTTTCTGGGAAGAAACTTATTCTTAGAAGAAAAAAAATCCTTAAAAAAGTAATTTTTGTGTGTTGTTGGGATTTTTTTTTTTTTTTTGCTAATGTTCATAAAAATTATAATGATATTTTTCTAGGCTAAGAAACACAACTACATCTTTTGGGGACAACAAGCAGACACTGGAAACAACGTCAGAAAGAATTTCAAATTGTCCCTGCTATTGAATTCGAATTTCGATATTATAAAAGTCATAATGAAAGCCACTGAGGCTAATTTTTAAACAATGTATTTAATGAGTTTTAGTTTTTTTTATTTTCACTTAAAGAAACTGTTTTCTCTGGATTATGGAAAGCAAATACAATATCACATAGATCAATGTTCCAAACAGCATCTAATGTCAGCTGGGATGCAAAGTGAATAAACTGTAATTAATATTAAAAATAAAAATTTAATAAAATAAAATAAATTAATTAACTTCAAATTTCATGCTTCTATAAAATTATGAAGATATCTTTCTATCTCTCTCTGTTTCCCTCTCTCTCACATACACACACAGCATATAGTACTGAAGGCATCCAGCTATAATTGGGACGCTGCAGTAGCAGAGCGATAGACTCCACATTCAAGGGAGTCTTTTTTATCTTCAAGAATTAGCAACCACCTTCGTCTGTGTCCACTTTCTTGATTATCTTCTTTAGGTGTGTAGATTTCATTATGTTTATCATATCTTGTAGGTCTATATAAGTGAGTATATACCATGTTTGTCTTTCTCCTTCTGGGATACTTCACTCAGAATGATCTTTTCTAGATCCCACCACTTGCCTGCAAATTTCATGATTTCCTCCTTTTTGATTGCTGAGTAGTATTCCATTGTGTAAAAATACCACAATTTCTGTATCCGTTCCTCCGTTGATGGACATCTGGGTTGTTTACACGTTCTGGCTATTATAAATAAAGCTGCTACGAACATGGTTGAACAAATGTCCTTGTTGTGTACTTGAGCAAATTTTGGGTATATACCTAGGAGTGGTATAGCTGGGTCTTGAGGTAGCACTACTCCTAGTTTAGAAAGACAAATGGGATGTGCATTGAACATATGACAGGAATCTACCACAAAAGGCATCTGAAAGACTCTACCTAGCAGTGTTTCAAAACAGACACTAAGACTCATAACCAAACCCTCGGCAGAGTGCAGGGAATCATATGAAAGAAGGGAAGTTAGTATGATATGGAAAGGATAGGAGCTCTACAAGGACCAAATATATCCGGGCACAGGGTCTTTTCTGAGACTGACACTCAACCAAGGACCATCTATGGATATAACCTAGAACTTCTGCTCGGATGTGGCCTGTGGTAGCTCAGTAACCAAGTAGTTTTCCAAAGTAAGGGGGACACGGACTATTTCTAACAGGATCTCAAGGGCAGGCTGTTTGACACCTCCCCCCAGGGGAGGAGCAGTCTGTTAGGCCACAGAGGAGGACTTTGCAGCCACCCTGAAGATACCTGATAAAACAGGGTCAAATGAAAGGGGAGGAGGTCCTTCCCTATCAGTGAACTTGGAAAGGGGCAGGGAGGAGACCAGGGAGGGAGTGTGGGGTTGGGGAGGGAATGAGGGAGCGGGATACAGCTGGGACACAGAGTTAACAAAATGTAACTAAAAAGAAAAATAAAATTAAAAAAAAAAAAAAGAATTAGCAACCACATGCAGGACGCAACAGAACAACTTGTGGAACAGGGGCTGATATTTTTGAAAGCAAAGGCTGTTGGGACTCTTTCCAGCATTCCTACTACAGAAATGTGTCTACAGTTTGAAAAGTTCTGATAATAGCAATATTGAAGAACTATTTCAGCAAACTCTGAGACACTTTACCACCTAAATACAAACCCTACGGGGTACTCTTTTAATGAAGAACATAGATGGAAGAGAATTATCTAAGCTTTATTTAGTCTTTGGTGTTACAAAGATGGGAAGTCTCAGTCAGCCTATTAATCAGCAAGGATCTGAATTCATAACAATTGTTCAGCACTTCGAATCAGACCAAGGCTATTTGAGAAATTAAACTACAAACAGCCAGCAGCAGGTAATCATGTGTTTTAATTTTAAAGTGGTTATAAGATTCCCAGATGGAATAGTAAGGAGTACAGGAAATCAGAGTTCCCCAAACACAATCTGCTTCTTCATTTGATTAGACCTTTTAATTACTACTGACTAATACCAGAGTACTTAAAAAAAAGATATTTGTAATAGTTTAAAAAGTCACTAGTAAATAAAATCAATGGTTTCTCCCTTAGAAATTAATCTCTAACTATTATGACTATTAGCATAAAAATATTGTAGAATCAAAAGATAACACATCCTCAAACTCTTAACTGTATCATGTCAAGGCATTTCATAATGGTTTATTATTTAAAAATTAAATTAATTATACAATCTGTGTAAATGAGGGACAAAACATTCTAGGGACCTCATTCCCTAGCAACTACTCAGTGTTGTTTTTTTTTTTTACTTAATAATTCTCATGTATTTATAAAAAGCAATACTGAAATCTTAGCTTTATTTATTTGAAATAAATATTGAACATCTGTTATTACTGAAAATAAATACTGAACTCACTAAAAACATAGTATGGTAGTGTCTCTAAAAGCGAAGCTGAAGAAATAATGGAAATACCATAGTTCACAAAGCAGTTTAGGGAGAAAAAAATTTCAAAATTCTATAGTTCAAAAATTGGCCCGGGTACAAGCACACAAAGTATGGTACAAAAGCCTTTATGTAAATACTATTTCAAGTTATTTTCTAGACATTTTGGACAACACATTATAGCCTACTTCAACTATTTTGCCCCAAATAAAGATTCAGAGAAAAGTACTTCTATTTCACTTAGTGGAATTTTGGTTTAATAAGAAATAATTATTGATGGCAAAAAGAAAAATAAAAGGTCTGCTCTTAGGCTTAGAAAATTCTCCCAGCACATAATGAGCCAAAAGCACTTTGGATATCCCATTAGACTATCAGCACTGAACTTTCCAAGACTGAATTCCATATCAATTCATCTGCTTTTCAACCTGAGAAGTCAGATTGACAGGACTCCGTGAGGTTTTTGTCATACAGTACTTTCACTTGCTTGGTTACAATTCTACTAAGATATTTTATATTATTTGTGGCTATTGTAAAGGATTTTTTTCCCCTAACTTCTGGAAGTATCACTACCCCTCATTTCAAGCTGTACTCAGAGAAACAGTAATAAAAAAAAACAAAAAACTGCACGGTAATGGAATGGAAACAAACTGGTTGATCAATGGAATTGAATTGTAGCCTCAGAAATAAATCCACACACCTATGGTCACTTGATTTTTGACAAAGAAGCAAAAAACATAAAATGAAAAAAATAAAGCATCTTCAACAAATGGTGCTGGTATATCTGGATGTCTGCATGTAGAAGAATGCAAATACATCCATATTTATCACCGTGCACAAAACTCAAGTCCCAGTGGATCAAAGACCTCAACATAAACCAGATATATTAATTCTAATAAAAGTGGGGTGGTGAATAGTGTTGAATGCATTGGTGCAGGAGACAACTTCTGAACAGAACACCAACAGCTCAGGATCTAAGATCAATGTATAATAAATTAGGCCTCATGAAACTGAAAAGCTTCTGTAAGGCAAAGGACATTGTCAATAGAGCAAAACAGCAGCCTATACATTGGGAAAAGATCTTTGTGAACTGAAGATGAGGAGAGGACTGGGAGAAAAAGGGAATGCAATGGGGGGACATTTCTGGAATAAGCTGGAGAGCTTCCACAGGGCAGGTTTATGGGAGGACATGGGGTGACTCTAGATGAGACTTCCAGCAGCAAGGGACAAGGAGACTGAAGAGGCTACTTCCTAGCCAGACAGGCCTTCCAGTGGAAGAAGAGGGACACCAGCTCACTCGCAAAACCTTCAACCCCAAATTTATACTGCCTACAATATGTGCAAGTGAAAAACTAGTGTGGAAGAAACCTCCAAGTCTCTGTAGAAAGAAATCGAAGCAGATATCAGAAGCTGAAAAGTCCTCCCATTCTCATGTATCAGTAGGAGTAACATACACAAAATGGCCATCTTACCAAAAGCAATCTACAGATTCACTGTAATCTCCATCAAAATCCCAACACAATTCTTTATAGACCTTGAAAGAACAATATTCAACTTCCTTT
Organism: Psammomys obesus; assembly: GCF_907164565.1. Taxonomy (NCBI): domain Eukaryota; kingdom Metazoa; phylum Chordata; class Mammalia; order Rodentia; family Muridae; genus Psammomys; species Psammomys obesus. Next base: position 43,302,053 of record NW_026585504.1, on the reverse strand, counting down.
GGTAAAAGAAAAAAAAAAAACAGGATAACTAAAACAATCCTGAAAAAAAAAATTCAGGGGTATCACCATCCCCAATCTCAAGCTGTATAATAGAGATGTAGTAATAGAAGCTACGTGGTACTGACATAAAAACAGACATGTTGATCAATGGAATGGAATCAAAGACATAAATCCACACACCTATGGACACTTGACTTTTAATAAAGATCCAGAAATATACACTGGAAACATAAAGTTACTACAAAAGGTGTTGGATGGTTGTATGTAGAAGAATGTAAATAAACCCATACCTATCTCCCTACAGAAAACTCAAGTACAGATGGATACAATGAATCTGATAGAAGAGAAAGCAGGAAAGAGCCTTGAATGAATTGACAAAGGAGACAACTTCCTAAACAGAACACTAATAGCACAGGCACTAAGATCAACAATGAATAAATGGGACATCATGATACTGAAAAGCTTCTGTAAAGGACACCATAAATAGGACAAAATACCAGACCACAGAATGGAAAAATATCTTCACCAACTCTACATTTGACAGAGAGGGCTAATATTCAAAATTTATAAAGATTTGAAGAATCTAGAGTAAACTAAATAATCCTTGTACAGCCACTTTGTAAATCAATATGGTGCTTTCTCTGATAATAAGGAATCATGCTACCTCAAGATGCAGCTATACTACTCATAGGCATATATCCAAAAGATGCTCAAGTATACAAGGACATTTGCTCAACCATATTTGTAGCAGCTTTATTCATAATAGCTAGAATCTGTAAACAACCAAAATGTGTCTCAACTGAGGAATGGATAAGAAATGGTGGTACATTTACACAATGGAATGCTACTCAGCAACTAAAAACAAGGAAATTATGAAATTTGCAGGTAAATGGTAGGAACTGGAAAGGATCACCCTGGGTGAGGTAACTCAGAAGTAGAAGGACACAAATTCACTTATAAGTGGATATTAGGCATATAATATAGGATAAACATACTAAAATCTGTATGCCTAAAGAAGCTAAGCAAGAAGGAGAACCCTAGGAAAGATGTTCAATCCTCATTCAGAAGGGCAAACGAGATAGACATCGGAAGTGGGAGAAAACAGGAAACAAGACAGGAGTCTACCACAGAGGTCCTCTGAAAGACTCTACCCAGCAGGGTATCAAAGCAGACACTGAGAATCATAGCCAAACTTTGGGCAGAGTGCAGGGAATCTAATAAAAGAAGAGGGAGATAAAACACCTGGAGGAGACAGGAGTTCCAGAAGGAGATCAACAGAACAAAAAAAAGTCTGGGCTCAGGGGTTCCTGCAGAGGCTGATGAATCAACCAAGGACCATGCATGGAGAGGATCTAGATCTCCTGCTCAGAATTAGCCCACAGACAACTCAGCTCTGTGATCACCTCACCCTGAGGGGTGCAGCCTCAGCAGGCCACAGAGGAAGATAACGCAGTCAGTCCTTATGAGACTTGATAGGCTAGGGTTAGATAGAAAAGGAGGAGGACCTCCCCTATCAGAGGACTAGGGAAGGGACATAGGGGAAGAAGAGGAAGGGAAGGTGGGAATAGGAGGAGGCAATAAATAAATACATAAATAAATTTTAAAAATGGAAAGAATATTAAAGCTAGGGACTTTTTGAGGTTGGTGAGCAGGAACAACAGCCCAGGATAGCACTGGCTGACGTGACACTCTCAAGCTGGGCCAATGACTGAGACAACAATTAATTTCCTTATACTTGTTTTTGCCCTCAGCTTCCTGATATGATTTAATAAAAATTATTAATGAGTAGATGCACACCTTAAACAAATAAAAATAGGGTACAAATTTAAAGAGAGATTTCTTGTTGTTGTTTTGTTTTGTTTATTTGTTTGATTTTAATTTTTTCATTAATTATAGTTTATTCACTTTGTATCTCAGCTGTAGCCCCCCTCCCCTCCCAATTCCACCCTCTCTCTTTTATCTTCTCCCATGCCCCTCTCTTAGTCCACAGATAGGGGAGGTCCTCTTCCCCTTCCATCTGATCCTAGTCTATCAGGTCTCATCAGGAGTGGCTACATTGTTTTCCTCTGTGACCTGGTAAGGCTGCAACCTCCTGAGGGGGAAGTAATCCAAGAGCAGGCCAATCAGTTGCTGTCAGAGACAGTCCCTGTTCCCATTACTAGGGTACCCACTTGGACACTGAACCGCAATGGGCTACATCTGTGCAGGGGTTCTAGGTTATCTCCATGAGTGGTCCTTGGTTGGAGTATTTGTCTCAGAAAAAGACCTGTGTCCAGATTTTTTGGTTCTGTTGCTCTCCCTGTGGTGCTCCTGTCCCCTCCAGGTATTTCTATCTCGCCCTTCTTTAGTAAGATTCCCTGCACTCTGCTGGTCAAAAAGGAGGACTCTGGGTAAGATGCTCAATCATTATTCAGAAAGGCAAAGAGGGTGGACATCAGAAGAGGGAGAAAACAGGGAACAGGACAGGAGCCTACCACAGAGGGCCTCTAAAAGACTCTTTCATGCAGGGTATCAAAACAGATGCTGAGACTCATGGCCAATAAGAGATTTCTTAACAGAGAAATCTCAAATGGCTGAGAAACACTTAAAGAAATGTTCAACATTCTTAGCCATCAGGAAAATGCAAATCAAAACGACACTGAGATTCCATCTTATACCAGTCAGAGTAGACAAAAACTCAAGTGCTATCACATGTTGGAGAGGGTATAGAACAAGGTTAACACTTCTCCACTGCTGATAGGAGTACAAACTTTTACAGCCACTTTGGAAGTTAATATGGTGTTGGAAACTGACTTACCTCAAGATCCAGCTCTGGGTATATACTCAAAGGTTACCCTATCCTTACATAGGACAATTGCTGAACTATGTTCCTAGAAGCTTTATTCATAAGAGACAGAAATTGTAAAAAAAAAAAAAAATACAAAAACTAGATGTCCTTCAACTAGGGAATGTATAATGAAAATGTGATATATTTACACAACAGAATATTTCTCAGCTGTTAAAAACAATGATGGCATGAAACTTGCAGGCAAATGAATGGAACTAGAAAAAAAAAATTATTCTGAGTGAGGTATCACATATCCAGAAAGACAAACATGGCGAGTACTCACTTATAAGTGGGTACATATCTGGAAAGAAAAAGACATTCGTGATATAGTGCATAGACCCAAAGAGTCTAAGTACAAGAAGTGCTTAAAGGAGAGACACAAAGATCCCCCTGGGAAAGGGAGCTAGAATAGTCTTTTGAGGGGGACTGGGGTCAGTAGGGTTGGAAAAAGGAGGGATCAAGTTGGGGGTGGGAGGTAAAGAGATGAAGAAAATGCTGGGAGATGAGACTGGAATTTGGGGGGCTTTCAAAGCTGAGGTGGAAATCTAGTACAATAGAAATCACATGGAATTTAACCTTAGCAAAGGCCACCTAGTAATTGGAGGAAACAGTTCATAATTTAGCCATCCTCTGTAACCAAGTAAGTACCCAAGTTGATGAAATTGGTCTCCAATCCAGCCATAAAACCCTTGACCTAAAGTTTGTCTTTCCTGAAGAGTGTGCTGGGAGAGGAATCTAACAGAGTCATCATCAAAGAGACCAGAGAGGTTTTATCCAGCAGCTGATGTGAGCAGATGAAGAGCATCACAACTAACTATTATGCAGACCTCCCGGGAGTTCTGTAGAAAATGGGGAGGAAGAATCAGAGGAACCAGATTGCTCAGGCATACACCCTGAAAACAAGTTTCACAGAATCAACTGACTGGGACTTATGAGAATTTGCAGATATCAAGGAGCCTCTAGGGGTCTGAACTAGGTCCTTTGCATATATGTTATGGCTGAATAGCTTGGTGTTCTTGTGGAAATAGCAGTGGAAGTAGGGGATGTCCCTGATTCTTTTGCCTACTTGTGAGACCCTTTTCTTCCTAGTGGGTTGCTTTGTCCAACCTTGACGTGAACAGGAGTCCCTAACTCTGTTGCCCCCCTGTGGGACTTTTATTGCCCTACTGGGTTGCCTTGTCTAGCCTCAACATAACCGTATGTGCCATGTCTTATTGTAGTGTGCTATGCTGTATTTAATTGATGTTCCTGGGAGGTCTTTTCTGAGGGGAGGTGGACTGGGAGGGGTGGATCTAAGAGAGAGGGGAGTTTGGGTGGGGGAGAAAGGAGAAAGTGCAATTGGTTGTAATACATGAGAGAATCTAAAAATATATAAAAAACATGATTCATAAGAGATCAGCATCGTGAAGACAAAAATCTTCATGATGACACCTTCACAGCCCACAGAAGGTGTGATTCAGAGAATGTCAAGGAAGCATCTTCAGCTGAAAGCCAAATCTGATCATGTGTATAAGTTTCCCATGTGGTACTGGTTAGCATGTAAATTTCATGACTAAAGGGACCATGGAGAGCATCACTTTGAGAGGCCAAGGGCAGGCTATTAGAAACGAAGCAGTGGAAAACCCATTATTGAAGGGCTCATGAAGATGGTATCAGGCTTGGAGCTGTGAGAAGCTAGGAAGAGCTATGGGGCAGCCTCAGTTGAAGTGGAGATGCTAGCTACTAGAGACACCAGGACCAAAGGACAACCACTAAGGACATAGCAGGTCTTGTATAAGGCTGACCTATGCCTAAGAGTCAAGCTTTGCGTTTAGGATGGCAAAGGTAGAGAGAAGTGGGACTACCCAAGCTCTTCAGAGCTCAGAATATTGTGAATAGTTCCTAGACGTTGGGCAATGAGCTACAGGATCTGATTTATAGTTATTCATTTTTGCCTTGCTTTGATCTGACTATAATAGTGCCCTGGTTATTTTCTTTTGAGATAATAAAGTATTTATCTTGTTTCTGATTTTCATTAGCCTAAAGTTAAGATATTGAATTTTTAAACAGCCCTTGGTCTTTTAGAGTATTAAATTATTATTATTATTATTATTATCATCATCATTATCATTATCATTATCATTGCAAGGTAATTTGCGGAGTGAGAGACCTTGGAACACTCAGTACGAAGTGGGATGTCTCCATCACATCCTTTCTATTGTGGCGCAGGGAACCTGAGGAATAGGAGCCAGAAAGTTTATTAGACCCAAAGAGGATAGCGGGCACCAAGAAATAAGCCCTTCTAAGCACAGCAGAACTGATGTTCACATAAAACCACAACTGTAGCAACATGCAAATGGGCTACACAGTCTGTGCGTGATGAGGTTCCAGTGCTGAGAAGAGAAGCGGACACAAACTCCATCCATATCCCTATCCCAGAAGATACCTCACTAGCAAATGAAAAGATGGTTCTCTTCAAAGCAGACTTATTGGAGACACAACCCACTCCTAAGGATAGACCCTCTACCCAACAGTAAATGGACAACATAAAATGAACTCAGTGAGGTCTTTGGAGGCTCTTCATCTAGTAATGTTTTGCCCGGTAATTTTTTAACCTTATAGATCCATTGTATACATATTTTAGCTTTCTGCTTTGAGTTTTTAATGGAATTCTTTTGTGTATGGACATGGATGTCTCTGTATCTCTGTTTTTCTCACGCTTTTAATTTTATTTTTCTGTTTAATTGAGTGCTCTTTGTTTACTGTTTGTTTGTACCTATTTTTATTTTTTTTTAATTTTATCTGATTTTACTTTTTTTTTTCTTTAGATGCTTACTTGTTTTGTAAGGAGAAACAAATGATAGTGATTCTTAGGAGAGGTAGGAAGGATCTCAGAGGAATTGAGAGAGGAGCAATTTAAATTAAAATATATTGAATGAAAAAAAAACCTGGTTTTTAATAAAAAAGCAAAAATTCATTTTCATCTATTCAGTTAATAGATCACCCTAAACAGTACCATGTTTGTGAGGCAACATGAAAAGTTTTTTTATTTAATTTTGTCTTGTGTTTGTTACATCTTCATCTCTCTTCCTCCACAATGTATCCTCTTAAAACACTTCATAAAAAAAAGAAGAAAGAAAGAAAGGAAGAAAGAAAGAAAGAAAGAAAGAAAGAAAGAAAGAAAGAAAGAAAG
>NW_026585504.1:43284095-43296044 GCF_907164565.1 Psammomys obesus | reverse complement strand
AAGAAAGAAAGAAAGAAAGAAAGAAAGAAAGAAAGAAAGAAAGAAAGAAAGAAAATCCGGATTTTTCCCCATCAGGCTTGAATAATTTCCCGTGTTCTCTCTTAGATCTGCCATTCAGCCTCACTTTTCCCTAACTCCCCCTTTCCTTTGGTAGGCTGTCCCCCTTTTAAAAGATTCTTTTTCTAATGTCCTCTGATGTTTATCTTCATGAAAAATGTAAGTAAAACCATGCTTTCTTTTTATGCACTTGCTACCTTTTTGTCTAAAACTATTATGTATAGTAGTTGTCCCTAAAACCATGATGTTCTAGCAAAATCAAGATGAATTCACATTGTTTGGTTTAAACTATCCACTCCTAATTTGTTGTAAAGAAAGCCTTTAGCAGACTGTGAGAAGTAAACATAGGCATAAACAGACTGTGAGACAGACTGTCTTTTTCCTTAGTGAACAAAATATGCTTGTAACTTTAAAAAAAGATAAACAATTCTGAAACTTTGGAGTAAATATAATCAGAAATACAATTTATTGATGATTAATATGGATACTAATTTGTTTAGTTTACACATCTTTAAAAAGGCTTAACCAATTTTATATTGAGGTCTTTGATCCACTTGGATTTTAGTTTTGTGTAGGGTGGTAAGTATGGATCTATTTGCATTCTTCTACATGTAGACATCCAGTTAGACCAGCACCATTTGTTGAAGATGCTGTCTTTTGTCCATTGTATGGTTTTGGCATCTTTGTCAAAAATCAGGTGTCAAGGCAGAAGTGTTAGTTAAAAGCCATCTGGGCTTTGTAGCAAAACCTTGTCTCAAAACAGGTTCATTCATTTTAGACATCATGTTTATAAAAAGCTATAGTAAAGAACTTTCCATTTAAGGGAAGGAAGAGTGGGTGAGGGACATGGGAGGTGAAGAGGGAAGAAGGGGGGATTGGAAGGGGACTAGGAAGGGGCTACAGCTGGGATACAAAGTGAATAAATTGTAATAATAAAAAATATGAAAAAAGAAAAAGAATTCATGTGTCCAAAAGTGTGTGGGTTTATTCCTGGGTCTTCTATTCAATTCCATTGATCCACCACAATTCTGTTTCTATGCCAGTACCATGCAGTTTTTATTACTGTTGCTCTATAGTACACCTTGAGATCAGGGATGGAGACAACTCCAGAAGATCTTTTATTATAGAGGATTGTTTTAGAAATTCTGGGTTTCTTGTATTTCATATGAAGTTGAGAATTTTTCTTTCAAGGTCTATAAAGAATTGTGTTGGTTTTGGTAAGATGGCCATTTTCCAAGCCATGAGCATGGGAGATCTTTCCGTCTTCTGATATCTTCTTATATTTCTTTCTTCAGAGACTGAAAGTTTTTTTCATGAAAAAACTTGCTTGGTAAGAGTTACACCAAGGTACTTTATGCCCTTTGTGGCTATTGTGAAGGGTGTTGTTTCCCCAATTTCTTTCTCCACCCTTTTGTCTTTTGTATACAGGAAGGCTACTGATTTTTTTTAGTTAATTTTGTATCCAGCCACTTGGCTGAAGGTATTTATCAGCTGTAGGAGTTCTCTGGGAGAACTTTTGGGGTCACTCATGTACTCATGTATACTATCATATCACCTGCAAATAGTGATACTTTGACCTCTTCCTTTCTGAACTGAATCCCTTTGATCTCCTTTAGTTGTCTTATTGCTCTAGCGAGGACTTCAAGTACTATGTTAAAGAGCTATGGAGAGAGTGGGCACCTTTGCCTTGTCCCTGATTTAAGTGGGATTGATTTAAGTTTCTCTCCATTTAGTCTGATGTTGTCTATTGGCTTGCTGTATATTGTCTTTACTAGGTTTAGGTAAGTGCCTTGTATCCCTGATCACTCCAGAACTTTAAACATGAATGTTGGATTTTATCAAATGCTTTTTCAGCATCTAAGGAGATTAAGTAACAATACATGCTGGAGAGAATGTGGAGAAGAGGAACCCTACTCAATTGATGGTGGAAACGCAAACTTGTACAACCACTTTGGAAATCAATCTGGCGTTTTCTCAGACAATTAGGAATAGTACTACTAAAAATAGTACTACTATACCTCTCTTAGGCATATATCCAAATGATGCTCAAGTATACAACAAGGACATTTGCTCAACTGTGTTCATAGCAGCTTTATTTGTAATAGCCAGAAACTGGAAACAACCCAGATGTCCCCTCAGTGGAGGAATGGATACAGAAATTGTGGAACATTTACACAATGGAATACTACTCAGCAATTTAAAACAAATAAATCATGAAATTTGTAAGCAAATGATGGGATCTAGAAATGATCATCCTGAGTGAGTTGCCCAGAAGCAGAAAGACACACATGGTATATACTCACTTTAAGTGGATATTAGACATATAATATAGCTTAATCATACTAAAATCTGTACACCTAAGGAAGCTAATCAAGAAGGAGGACCCTGCTAAGACGCTCAATCTTCATTCTGAAAGGCAAATGAGATGGACATCAAAAGAGGGAAAAAACAGGGAACAGGACAGGAGCCTATCACAGAGGGCCTCTGAAAGGCTCTACCCAGCAGGGTATCAAAACATATGCTGAGATTCATAGCCAAACTTTTTGCAGAGTGCAGGAATCTTATGGTATAAGGTGGGGATAGAAAGACCTGGAGGGAACAGGAGCTCCATAAGAGGAGCAACAGCAAAATCTGGGCCCAGTGATCTTTTCTGAGACAGATATTCCAAACAAGGACCATGCACGGAGATAACTTAGAACCACCGCACAGAAGTAGCCCATGGCAGCTTAGTGTCCAAGAGGGTTTCCCAATAATAGGAACAGGGCCCGTCTCTGACATGAACCCATGGGCTGGCTCTTTGATCACCTCCACCTGAGTGGGGAGCAGCCTTACAAGTCCACAGAGGAAGACAAAGAAGCCAGTCCTGATGAGACCTGATAGACTAGGGTCAGATGGAAGGAGAGGAGGACCTACCCTGTCATTGGACTGGGGGAAGGGTATAGGAGAAAAAGAGGTAGGGAGGGTGGGATTGGAAGGGGATGGGGGAGGGCCTACAGATGGGATACAAAGTGAATAAACTGTAATTAGTAAAAATAAAAACTAAAAAATTAAAAACAAAACAAAAGAAAATGCTTTACCAAGTCTAATCCACAGAGCTTATGACATATTTAACTCACAGCAGCTTCAAGCAATTAGAACTGTTGGGAAAAATATGACTCATGAACTTAAAAGAATGATTTGTTCTATAGTGGAATTCATAAAAATAATTAGAGCTCTGAGATTCAATTGACAGAGATTTACTTGAAAGCTTTTCAGAGTTATGTAAGGCTTTCTTGTGTCCCAAAGTGCTTCATAATTGTCCATTTTATTAGCTTACTAATTTAACAAAACAATAGTAAGTTTCAAGTTAAATAATGCCACTTCCCCAGTATTAACCATGTTGGACATTTTTTTGCATGTCAAATGTTTTGAACATTAAATATCAGAAATGATATTGTTGGCCCCTCCAAAATATGTAAATATATTTTAAGATATGTGTTTTCACTTTATCTTCTGTATCTGCTTTCTGCTTTTTTTTTTAACTAAAATCATATACAGCTACATCTGATTACTAATGATGCTACTTTAATGACACAACCATTGGCATTTTGTGGATAGCTGCCTTTCTTCATTCCATTCCCTCTCTCTATATATATATATTTCATGTCTGCCTTTATTCTTCCTATCCTCTCCCTTTTCGCTCTGTATATGATTAGCATCTCGAGCCCGTATCTTACCTGGTACTATGTCATTCACTTGAACTCTTCTATGGTTTGTCTCCTCCCATTTTTCATGTTTTTCCATTATTTATGAAACTAAATATAGGGGCAAATACATAATAATAAATTTGAGGATGCTATACTTTTTCTATTGTATGGTTTTGGTTTCTTTGTCAAATATCAAGTATCTGTAGGTGGGTAAGTTTATTTCTGGGTCTTTGATTCAATTCCGTTGATCCACCAGTCAGTTTCTATGACAGTACCATGCTGTTTTTATTACTATTGCTCTGTAGTACAGCTTGAGATCAGGGATGGAAATATTTCCAGAAGATCTTGTACTGAACAGGGTTGTTTTAGCTATTCCAGGTTTTTGTTTTCCCATATGAAATTGAGAATTGTTCTCTCAATGTCTGTAAAGAATGCAAATCAAAACAACCCTGAGATTTCACCTTACACCCATCAGAATGGCCAAGATGAAAATCTCAAGGGACAACACATGCTGGAGAGGTTGTGGAGAAAGGGGAACCCTTCTCCACTGCTGGTGGGAATGTAAACTGGTACAACCACTCTGGAAATCAATCTGGCGCTTTCTCAGACAACTAGGAATAGCGCTTCTTCAAGATCCAGCCATATCACTCCTAGGCATATACCCAAAAGAGGCGCAAGTACACAACAAGGACATTTGTTTAACCATGTTTGTAGCAGCTTTATTTGTAATAGCCAGAAGCTGGAAACAACCCAGATGCCCCTCAACTGAAGAATGGATGCAGAAACTGTGGTACATCTATACAATGAAGTATTACTCAGCAATGAAAAATAAGGAAATCATGAAATTTGCAGGTAAATGGTGGGACCTGGAAAGGATCATCCTGAGTGAGTTGACCCAGAAGCAAAAAGACACTCACGGTATATACTCACTCATATAAACATACAATATAGAATAAACCCACTAAAAGCTGTACATCTAAACAAACTAAGCAAAAGAGAGGACCCTAACTAAAATGTTCAGTCCCCATCCTGAAAGGCAAAGAGGATGGACATCAGAAGAAAATGAAAATAGGAAACAACCTCGGAACCCGCTACAGAGGGCCTCTGAAAGCCAGAAGAAAACAGGAAACAACCTTGAAACCTGCCACAGAGGGCCTCTGAAAGCTTCTGCAGTATAGACTGTCAAAGCAGATGCTGAGCCTGATGGCCAACTGATGGGCAGAGTGAATGGAATTTTATGTAAGAAGTGGGAAATAGTAAGAGCTGGAGGGAACGGGAACTCCACAAGCAGAGCAACAGAACAAGATAATTTGAACACAGGGAACTTCCCAGAGACTCATACTCCAACCAAGGACTATTTGTGGAGATGACCTGGAACCCCTGCACAGGTGTAGCCCATGGCAGTTCAGTGTCCAAGTGGGTTACATAGTAATGGGAAGAGGGACTGCCTCTGACATAATCTGATTGGCCTGCTCGTTGATCACCTCCCCCTGAGGGGGGAGCAGCCTTACCAGGCCACAGTAGAGGACAATGCAGCCACTTTTGATGAGAACTGATAGACTAAGATCAGAAAGAAGGAGAGGAGGACCTCCCCTATCAGTGGACTTGGGGAGTGGCATGCATGCAGAAAGGGGAGGGAGGGTGGGATTGGCAGGGGAGGAGGGAGGGGCTTATGGGGGGGATACAAAATGAATAAAGTGTAATTAATAAAAAAAAATAAAAGATTTAAAAAAAAAGAATTGTGTTGGGTGTTTTTAATTTTTATTTTATTTATGCTAATTAGTTTATTCACTTTGTATCCCTGCTGTAGTCTCCTCCCTTCTCCCCTCCCAATCCCAACTTGCCTCCCTCATCTCCTCCTATGTCCCTTTCCAAGTCCACAGATAGTGGAGGATCTTTTCCCCTTCCATCTGACCCTAGCTTATCCAGTCTCATCAGAATTGGCTGCATTGTCCTCAGTGGCCTGGCAAGTCAGCAAACTGGACAGACATTAGAAGAAAGAGAAAACAGGAAACAGGACAGGAGTCTACCATAGAGGGCCTCTGAAAGACTCTACCTAGCATTGTATCAAAGCAGATACTGAGACTCATAAACAAACTTTGGGCAGAGTACAGGGAATCTTAGGAAAGAAGGGGAAGATAGTAAGACCTGTAGAGGACAGGAGCTCCAAAAAGATAGTAATAGAACCAAAATATCTGGGCACAGGGGTCTTTTCTGAGACTGTGTTGGGAATTTGATGGGAATTATATTGAATCTGTAGATTGCTTTTGGCAGGACGGCCATTTTCACTATGTTAATCCTACCCATCCATGAGCATCTTTCCATCTTCTGGTTTCTTCTTCAATTTCTTTCATCAGAGACATACAGGTCTTTCAATTGCTTGGTTAGAATCACACCAAGGTACTTTACATTATTTGTGGCTATTGTGAAGGGTGTTGTTTCCCTAATTTCTTTCTCAGACCATTTGTCTTTTGTATACAGGAAAGCTATTGATTTTTTTTTTTTTTTTTTTAGTTAATTTCGTATCCAGGAACTTTGCTGAAGGTGTTTATCAGCTGAAGGAGTTCTCTGGTAGAATTTTTGGTGTCACTCATGTATACTATCATCTCATCTGCAAATAGTGATACTTTGACTTCTTCCTTTCCAATTTGTATCCTCTTATCTCTTTTAGTTGTTTTATTGTTCTGCCTAGGACTTCAAGTTATATGTTGAGGAGATATGGAGAAAGTGGGCAGCCTTGCCTTGTCCCTGATTTCAGTGGGATTGTTTTAAGTTTGTCTCCGTTTAGTTTGATGTTGGCTATAGGCTTGTTGTATACTGCCTTTACTATGTTTAGATATGTGCCTTGTATCCCTAATCTCTCTAAAACTTTAAACATGAATGTGTATTGAAATATGTCAGAAGATAATTTAGATAATTTAGGGGAAGTTAGAAAGATAAGGAAAAAAAATAAAATAAATATAAAGAAGCCTATGTTTTCTAGATGCTTAAACTTCTAGCTCAATACAAATCTACTGTAGTGTGGTCCTGAAATGACATGATATTCCATGAGTCATTTAATTCTCAGAACTTTGAGATTGGTCATCTCACAGATCTGTTTCAATTATAAGGTTAATCTTAACACTTCTACATTTGTACACCTCATGGAAAAGGTGTTTATGTGACTAGCTAATCTTCCATTGTTACTTTAATCTGAAAGTAGCTGATCTTAAAAAAAGGAACAAGAAAAGAATAGCTTAAAGTGAACTTTTTCTGTATAGCGGTAGTATGCTTAGCAGATGTGATGGCTTATTTTGATTGTCAGATTGACTAGATTACGGCACATGTAAAGCACTAGAGAACCCTGTATTTTTTGTAGTAAGGCATTTTAAGAGGATTAACTAACAGGAGACGATTGACCTTGTCTCTGCCACATAAGAATCTAATCCCTAAAATAAGAGACAAAATAAGCCACTCCTCCATCGGTTACTCCTTACTAGGTACTTAGTCACAGCATTAAAAAAAAAATAGTAATAAAAAAAACTGGACTGTGGACCAGAGGTGTTGAGAAGAGTAAGGATCATGTAGGAGTGGGAAATGGAATGAGAGAGTGCTGAGAGAGATGAGCGGAAGTGGGATACATTTTGGGGTGATATAGAAGCCTAGTGAAATGGAAAGTTGCTAGAATCTACGAAAGTGACCATAGACAAGACTTCTGGCAATGGGGAATGTGGAACCTGAACTGACCATCTCCTGTAACAAGGCCAGGCTTTCAGTAGTGAGAATGGGACATGAGTCCATCCATAAAACCTTTGACCTGTAATTCTTTCTGCCTGCAAGATGTACTTGGGTAATGATGGTGCAAAATTTATGAAAGTAGCTAACCAATGACTGGCCAAGAGAGGAAGCTCATCCATAACATTACCTGCATGGCCAGGAACCAGAGACTGAATAGCAAGAAATCTAGAATACAACCAAAAAAAAAAAAAAGGGAGTGATTCTTAGTGATACTCTGCTATACTCATAGGCCAAAGCCTAACCCAGTCATCACCAGAGCAGCTGCATCCAGCAACTGATGGGGCAATGCAGAGACCTAGGAGGAGCTCAGGGGAACCCTGTGGAAGAGGGGAAGAAAGGATTTCAGGAGGCAGAGGGGTCAAGGATACCATAAGAACACAACCCACAGAATCAACTAACAAGGGCTCATAGCAGCTGACAGAGACTAAAGAAACAACCAGGAAGCCTGTATGGGTCAGTAGGAATGGTGGTTATCTCAGACTCTTTCGCTTGCATTCCGGACCCTTTCTGTCCTGTTGGGCTCTCTTGTTCAGCCTCTATACAGGGCTATGCGCCTACTTATTGTAACTTGTTATGGCATGTTTGGTTGCTACACCTAGGAGACCTGCTTTTCTATGAAGGGAAATAAATAGAAGGAGCAGATCTGGGGAGAGGAGAAGTTGTAATGGAAAAATAAGGGTAGAAAAAAAAAACAATTCTATTTCATAGTATACATGTATGAAACTATAAAAAGTAGCGAGGATTCATTGGCCCTGTACTTTAAAAGAACTGCTAAGGCAATGTGGTTCTCAGGACTCCACTAGTGCTGTGTGGGGAGAATTTATAGGCGTCGGGGTCTGCTGACTATAGAAGCAGAAGAAACAAACCTTCATCACTGTAGATACACATTGATATGTAAATCTATTGGGTTTTACTTAAATTTTCTTAAAACACATAATCAAAACAGAATTTTAAAATGCCTTCTGAATTCCTCACTACACAATTCCCTTTGACGAACAAGCCAATCTTCAACTTTCATTATTTCAATTCTCCACTCTTCATATTTATTATTTAATGTTCTTTAGCAATAATGTGATGCATTAGATAAAATATATAATCCATATTCACAGTTTTATGTATTATGCTTGATTAATATCTTTTACTGTATGATTCATAGGTGATTGACCCTGATATGATACAGTGTTCCACTAAAGATTCAAAACTTCTTTTAAAATACATTCTGTGTTCACTCCCTATATAACTTCAAAATGACTTTCATATGAATATTAATTATTAAAACATTTCTACTAGATACCAACAATACAACTTCATACAGTTTGGTTACTGTCTAATCATCAAAACAGGCTAGCAATTTTAGACATTAAACAAATGCTAATTATTCAAACCTAATTGATTATTTTAGGCTCAGTTTTAGTTCTTATTGTTCAAATAGAATTCTTAAATTTAGAAATATTACAAGAATTTACAAGCTGAACTTATACATAAAATATGATTCTGAAAAAATAATTCTAGAAGTTTAGAGTTGGCAAAAACTCAGTATTATTAATAATGATTTTCTGACCATTGTTATGCTCAGTGTTTCCATAGAAAAAGTGCCAAGACACCAATGACTTAAATAATATCTTAAACACTTCTATGTGTTAGCAAGGAAGATGCTATCTGATGAGGGTACTAGGACCTTTACCAAGGACATGATGTCTTCCTACCTGTATTCTCTAACACTGCAGTGTCTATTCATATAAAAACTTACATTGTAGGTCAAGTCTAATACTAGGCCAACCTTAATATGTTTAAGTACAGAAATAAATTTAATTAATATTGCAAGAATTCAATGAACAGTGACTTTACTAATAAATTATTTCATTTGGGATAGAGTTTATAAAGCTCAGAATGGTTTTACCATAAGCTTTTAATGCCTTCTTAATTCATTATATATATATATATTACATATATTACATATATGATATGGATATATATATGCTGATTTCTGCAAAACAATAGTTCATATTTTAATTGCAAGAATGAAGTCAAAAGGCCCAAGTGTAAATAAAATTAAAATAGTTTTACCAGACTATCCTATATTCATAGGAGGTATTAAGGGAGAAGGGATGGGTCTGGGAGAGATGTCCCAGTAATTACAAATATTTGCTGCTCTTTCATAAGATCTTGTGTTCTCCAAACCCATATCAAGAGGCTTGTAATAGCCTCTGACTCCTGCTCCAATGGATCGTAGCCCCTCTTCTGGCCTTCAGAGGAACCCACACTCATGTACATCTGCTAATACAGACTTATACACACATATACAATAATAACAACAATAATAATAAATCTTTAGAAGAAAAAAGAATACAATATATAGATCAAAGCTATAGACTATATATTCTTTGGAGTACAGTCCTATCACCTTCATATAATTAATTAGTGAAATTTTATCAGAGAAGTACCTTCCTGCTTAAAGAGCATCTGTGAAAGATGTAATGTTTCAATTTCAGAGGAAACTGTTTCACAACCTGTAGTTAATACTTTGGAAAAGTCTGATTTATAAAATAACAATTTATTAAAATTATTCTGAAACTGTTGCTCAAATAATAGTTCAAAAGAGTAATCAAGATTCAAACTTAAATTATAATAAAAATATCAATTTCATTTAACTTGGACTCGTCTATAATATATAAGACTACTGGTGGACATATTGGTAGCATATGTAAATTTTGAACTTTTATAACAGTAGACTAGGAGGCAAAAATTCAGCAAACAACATCCAGTTTTTTAAAGATAGAACCAATTTTGTTTCATGGAATTCTGATGCATCAGCTGGCAGATTCCTCCCTAGATACACATGGGAATTATTTTTTTATATTTTATTTTATTTTTTTGCAGCCCACATTATATTTCAGACCACAAGGGCAATATCTAAAAATTACTACTTCAGTGGCTTTTCATAGAGTGGACATATCATATTCTTTCTCTTGCCATAGTCTGAGCAGCTACTAAAAAATTACAAGACATTTTTTCTTGTAGTATTTTGTCACTTGAGGCATACAGCTTTGGGTCCAAAGAAAACAAGAAGAAAAGGTCATATACTTAGCATGAATGAATTTATAAAACACCACGTAAAAGTGAATTTCCCAAACACTTATTTCACAGTAGGCACAATTACCCATTGACTCCTGAAGTTTTGACTAAGTATAGGTTTTATTGTGTGGATTGATGATACATTTTAATTAGACGATCTGATCTTCTAAACATAAAAGAACAGTTTTTTGAAAGATTAAACCTTGAGTGTTAATTTGAGACCATAAAACACATTCTTATTAGTGATGTCACTGCTAAGTTACCTTAGGGCCACGCCAATCCTGATGCTCTCAGGCATTATGTATATCTCAGTTAATCCCCTTAGACACTAAATCTTGGGCACTATTTCAGAATCAACAGAACTCATTCTTGTGAAAGACACCACAGATACTTTTTAAATAATCTCAGTATAAATATGTCTTAAATTGTTGTGCACTCGGGACTGTGGTAATTGTTACCTGAATATGTTTTTGCAAAATTCCTCTGTGCTTAAATATGGCTAAAGTAAATGATATGGGCCAGACTCTAGAGGTACTGGTCCAGTGCCAGTTACAATAAAAGCGGGCTGAGCTGACTTTCATTCTTACCTCATCCTGCTCTTTTTTTCCCCTGCCTGCTGTAAAACGTACAGGGGAAACATCACAAAGAATCTGTTTAAAGTTTCAATATATCAACACTCCCTTTATACTGGAATTTCTCATTTCTTAGTTTTTCAATACTTGGATGGAAATTCCAGACAGCAGGGTGTAGGAGGGAGATGGTTGAAAGATTATAGCACACAGGACACCCCAAGACCGAGGTCTGAGCACAAAGGTGATTTATTTGTCCCAGACAAAGACAGAGATCAAGGAAGAGAAAGAATGGGAAAGAAACAAGGGAGAGGGTAAAGAGATATTTTAGTCCCTGAATGACAAAGGACTGCCTCTGGGTAGAGAAGAGACATATGTTGCTCATATGCAAATGACAGTTTATAAAGATAAAAAGGAAAACCCTGTACTAGGATGAGGTGCTTCATTTTGCCTGGGCATGTTAATTAGGGCAGCCAAAAGGGGGCTTCTGATTGCTGGGCTTTGGTTCTTTGATGGCTGGACCTTGTTTGTCAACCCAGAAGGAGGAAGTAGCCAAATAAGGAAATGGACGTTGGTGAGTAGCTTTAGGACTGTAATCTGTCTTTTAGCAAGAAAAGCGGAAATAGGGGAAGGAAAAGACCTGCCAGAGCCGCGTTTGTCATGCTGAGGCCTACCAGAGACCTCAGTGGTCACTATGATCCAGTGAAGTACCGTATGCTCCTCTATGATGGTCACTATGATCCAGTGAACTACCGTATGCTCCTCTATGATGGTCACTATGATCC
>NW_026585504.1:43195721-43284085 GCF_907164565.1 Psammomys obesus | reverse complement strand
ACCGTATGCTCCTCTATGATGGTCACTATGATCCAGTGAACTACCGGATGCTCCTCTATGATGGTCACTATGATCCAGTGAACCACCGGATGCTCCTCTATGAGGACTTCCAAGCTGAGAATGGCCCGGCGCTAAGCGCGGCACTGGTTTATGAGGACGAACCTCGAAGCCACCGTACTTTTCCCTGAAGCTTTGTTATTTGCCGAGAACCACCACTTGGAGCATTCCAGAAAGTTAGCTGGTCCCTGGGCAGGTGGGGTTTACCAATTAGTCTTGTACATAACATTTCCCCCTGGAGTTGTATGTTCAGTGAAGTCTTTGACTCTATGTTGGATATTTGTTTTGTTTTGTTTTGTTGTGTTTTGTTTTGTTTTTGATCTAATAACCATCAGAGGTGTATCTAGAAGGAGCCAAAAAGTAGACAGGCATTAGTCATTTATTTGATCTCAGGTACCGTTTTTGTGATGTTCTGAGTAGAGCCAGATTATAATCCTGAATGGTTTGTATAGAAATAATAATTTCTTATGAGCCATATAACACAGTTTTGTTTTGCATAAAGGTTAAGTGTCCTATCATATTGTAGAACTATTTTAGTTAATGAATCTTCCGGTTGACTAATCTGTGCCCATCTTTTTGGTATGTTAGTTGGCTATAGGTAGCCATTTGTTCCTCATGCCAGAAAATTTTATTTTGACTTAGCATTTCAGCCTGTTAGGATAGCAAGGGACGATGTGTTTTCTTCTGTAAATCATTTCAGCTGATATTAAAGTGCTGTTTCTAGGGCCCAGGAAGTCTGAAAGGCTAGTCAAAACCTGGGCAATGAGACATTTAAAATGGCCTTGACCAAAGTTTATCTCATGTTCAATATTTAATATTTAATAAAGCTTGTTTTAAATTTGGCTCAAAGTGATGTAACTGGTTTTCTCTGGTGATCTAGGATTAACATAAGGCAGAATTAGGAATGCAGATAGAAAAATGTCCGCTTTGACCGTCAAAGAAATATATGAAAGTAGATAATAAGACAAAATAAATACAATGTACTTGGGATAGGCTCAGGATTCACATTTCCATTTGATCTTTCTCATGCCATCAAAGTCTTAATGTCATTATACTCTCAAATTCTCTAAATATGGTAGCAGATATTCTCACCCTACAACTATGCACCCTGCCTTGAAGCATATCATGGCTGCTATAAGGGGCAGTCCTGGCACAGTAGAAAGCCTTTTTAGTCTGACTCGAGACAGGAGGAAACTGGAGAGCAGGTAAAGATCTAACAATCTATGAGCCTGGAAGGCACATTATTCTAGAAAATGAGGTAGAAATAAATAGCAGGAATATGATTAACAAACTGTATTTACACAGATGCCAGAAATCTAAACAGTATGACAATACCTTTAGCTTTATCATTATAGGAACTCTGAAACCTAATTTTTCATACGGCTTTATATATGAAAGTTAACCAGTGATTAAAAGTGTTAAAAACCTCTCCAGGTCTTACGATCTCAGAAAAGACCCCTGTGCCCAGACTTTTTGGATCTGTGCTCTCATTGTGGAGTTCCTGTCCTCTCCAGGTCTTACTATCTCCCACTTCTTTTATAAGATTTCCCGCACTCTGCCCAAAGTTTGGCTATAAGTCTCAGCATCTGCCTCCATACCCTGCAGGGTAGAGCCTTTCAGAGGCCCTCTGTGGTAGGCTCCTGTTGTCCCCTGTTTTCTCCCTCATCCCAAACTTTGGGCAGAGTGCAGGTAATCTTATGAAAGAATGGGAGATAGAAAGACCTGGAGGGAACAGGAGCTCCAAACAGAGACCAACAGAGAAATAAAAACTAAGCCCTTGGGGCCCTGAAGAGAATGATACCCCAATGCATGGAGAAGACCTAAAACCCTGCTCAGATGTAGCCTATAGACCCAGTCTCAAAATGGGGTCTCTAATAAGGGGAGCAGGGACTTTCTCTGGCATAAGCTCAGTGGCAGGCTCTCTGATCACCTCCCGCTGAGGGGTTGGGAGCAGCTTTACCAAGCCACAGAGGAAGACAATGCAGCCAGTCCTGATGAGACCTGATAGGCCAGGGTTAGATGGAAGGGGAGGAGGGACTCCCTTCTCAGTGGACTTGGGGAGGGGCATGGGAGGAGATGAAAGAGGAAGGGTGAGATTGGGAGGGGATGGGGGAGGGGGCTACAGCTGGGATACAAAGTGAATACATTATAATAAATAAAAAAATTAATTAATTAAAAATAAAAAAGAATTACTTAGCCCATCACTGTTGTCTCAGAAGAAGGACACGAGATAAAGCAGGTAGATCCCTCTAGAAACTAGAAAATACAAGAAAACAGACTCTGTCCTAGGATTACATAAAGGAATTTGGACATTCAGACATCTTGATTGTAAACAAGAAAGCTCACTGCAAACTCTTGATAATCCTCTGGAGATTATTCGCAAGACACTAAGGCTGTATTTTTTTAAGTAACTAAGGTCAGGGTTATGTATTACTCCAGCCATGCTAAGTTACCTACATATATATGGCAAAAACTTAGACAAAGCATGAAGAGGGTTCTGCTTTGATGCTGCCCAGAATTAAATACCATCCATGAAGACACATTTTTCTCTCATTTTTATCCATGGTTCTAAGAATTCCACAATTATAACCTTTACCATGTGCCGTGTGTTAAAAGAATTAAATTCAAGTGTCAAAGCTTACTATGTAGATGAATAACTTATGAGGGGCTTTTTTGGTAACCTTTAAGACAGATTTTTTTTTTAATTTAAATGATGTGGACAAAACCCAATTCATGCATCAAAAATGTTTAAATAAACATTATGATTTAACAAACTCTGCCAAGGACTGTCAAACACAGTGAGAAACATGAACAGTTTTTTAAATAGCAGATGTGAAGCACTTTCTCCCAAAGTAATGTCAAAATACATTAGTGTCTCAACGCTATGACAGCTGAAAACCCTGGAGATTATCTCTTTAAAATGCAGAGACAGACTGAGGAATTAATGATATAGTTGTGTGAGATTAAACTTAAATGTGTAAATGTATAAAGTGGAGGAATATCCCCTATGACAGAGTCACATTTCCAAAGCCATTAACATAATACAGTAAGGAAGAAAGTGTTCTACAGTGACTCTCTTACCTGGTAAAATCACCTGATCAGATCATTAAACACAGCTTTATTCTGCCACAAGAATTTAATCAAGACAATAAAGAGGAGCCCAAATTTAACCTGTGCCCACATTCTAAACGATGCTGCCATGAGGCCTTTTGGCCAGACGTGAAAGTTAAAGCGCTTTTTGTTAAGTCATGACGCTGAAGTGTTCCATCCATGTAAAAATCACACCTTTTCATAGCGTAGGTAACAGTTTTCTGTGGGGTAGCAATCCATGTGCATGTAATCTAACATAACAATAATTTGTTTAAGATTATACTTATGTAAAAACGGCTCAGAACTGTTCTTTTGTATTCTTGGAAGTGGTAGAGGTAATGATGTTGCATTTTGAATTTCTATTGAGAGTCTTCTGACACACCTGACGTGGACGTGTTTCTTACTTTGATCATATAAGTTTATGGATACAACTTTGTAATCTCTACCATTATATAATTTCATAAATTTATGTTTCTGTTCTACAATCATTGTATAGTATGATTTCTTTGAATCCCTTCATTATAGACTAAAAGGCAAAAATATGTAGAAAGTAGTTTTTGACTTGAGTAGCACAAGCCAAAAGTAGTATTTCTTCATATTTTAAGGTTAATGAAAATCATTTAAAGGATTCTAATATAGAGGTTTTCCTGTTAGACATGGCAATATGCTCATTAAAGTACTACATGAAATAAATTGTTTCAAATATATACGATACGTAGATTTTTCTTATTAGCACTGGAAAATGTTAATTAGATTTAAAAGTATAATAAATCTCTTCAAAATTGGTTACATATTTATGAGCTAATATATTTTAAAGCCTTGATATAATAAAAAATGAAAGCTCTCATATCATTCTAACAAGCAACACATTTTGATAGAAAGTTCTCTTGGTGATGTTTTACCTACTATATGATCAACTATGGATGATAATAAACTAGTTTCATTCTCACTATTAAATATCAAATAAGAAACTAGTCTAGTGTCATAAGTAAATAATCTCAAATTTCCCATGACTAGAAGAAAACAAAAAGACACAAACTTGCATCAATAGATCTTGATGTCACACACCTGTGAGAAATTATCAGTAGGCACAGGTTTTAATAAAATATTTGAATCTTGTTTTTCCACCAAAAGTCTCCAACACAAATTACATTACATGGTTAATGAATACACCTATTGAACGATTGAAGATAAACCGTGATGGAAAAGCATCACTTGCTTTATGTTGGAGACAAATAAATTCTTTGGGTTTACTGAAGTTACTCATGAAAGGTTTCTTATCATTTAATCAGTGTACTTTTCTAACACTGACTTATCCATGTGACTGCTACAAAATATTGGCAGTTA
The DNA here is from genome assembly GCF_907164565.1 of Psammomys obesus. Lineage (NCBI taxonomy): Eukaryota > Metazoa > Chordata > Mammalia > Rodentia > Muridae > Psammomys > Psammomys obesus. The sequence goes on along the minus strand of NW_026585504.1, from coordinate 43,279,591 downwards.
AGATCGCTACCATTTCCTAGTAATGCCCTTGTTACTTACCCATCAAATATTTTACCAATTAGTGAGCAAAATGAGACTTGTCATACTAAATTCTTTACTGCCGTTCATAGAAATGATTGAACAGAATAGAACCGGATCTTTATTCCATTCATAACTTTTAATTATTAACAGAACAACAAAAGTTGCAACAAATGTGTGTGTGTGTGTGTGTGTGTGTGTGTGTAGGCATAAGGTTATTGTGCAATTCAAATGCTGATTTCTGTACCCCTATATCTATCTGGTCACAATCCTTACTATGAGAATCTCCTGTCTCAATGTTGTATAACAAACACAGCTCCTTTATTAATGCTAATAAAGCAGCTTACAGTCAATCACTGAGCAGGGGAAAAAAATAGGGCTGGACTTTCTGCCATCCAGAGAAGGAGGAGTTAGAAGAAGAAGTAAGGTAATTGAGCCACTGGAAAGGTCCGAGAGATATGAGGAGGAAGGAACTAGATCAGGAAAAGTACAAAGTGTAAGTATTGCTAGGGATGTATGCTAGGAGAAAACCAGATTAGAAATAAAGGGTTAGGAATAGAGTAACAAGTTATTGCACTGTAGAGCTTGTTATTAAAATAATATAATAGAGTCTCAACTATTGGTATGATAGCCGGGTGAAGAGGCTAGACAGGTGAGGAGAAAAAGTGAGAAACAAACACAGTTTTATAAATAACTTTAACACACACACACATTGCCTAGTGCATTGGTCCAATGCTCAAACACTTCTCAGTCCTTTCATCTCCACCATGTTTGATCTTAAATATGGGGACATTATATCTATCTATTAAAATCAATAATAAAAGTGTTTCTGCTGTATTTCTTTCTTATATTTCAATTTATTTTTTACTTGTCCTTTTTTAATGTGGCAAATTATGAGTGACATTAGAAATTAAAAAGCAGGAATAAAAAGCAGGATGTAACTGCCCATAACACTAAAGTTTGTCAACCTGAGTTTAATACCTGGAACTGACATAAGGCTGAAGAAGTGAACTGACTCCACACTGTGGTCCTCTGTTATCTACATATAAGCCACAGTGACTGCAAACACACATACACACACACATACACACACACCACAGAAACACACAAAAGAAATTCAAAAGCAAAGCTGCCCTTCGAAAGAAGTGGTATGATAATCAAACTATTACAAAATCCATCTCATAGAAAGATAATCTTTTTTTAACAGAAAATTCAAGTTGTAAAATCAAATTGAATGCCAAAATGGTGTCAATACACATTAAATTGAAATTTTTAATAGTCTTCAGCCCAATATTATACTGTATTGGCTCTTAGCACAATCATGTTAAAAATGAAATTAATGAAGATGAAGAAGAAAGATAAAGGGCATAGTTTTAAGATTTGTACACAGTAGCAAGTTAGAAATCATAACTAATGCAACAAAAATAAAATCAGGAGGAAAACTAGTTTGGGCCATCTGGTATGCTGTGTAGGATCCCAGACAGATTGTTATAGAACTTAAACAACTGTCTGGCACTTTTCATATCTTGGTGGTATAATTTTCAGCAAAGTAGGAGCCTCTTAGGAGCAGTTTTTTTTAATTAAAAAAAGTCTAGAAACTATAATTGAATATGCAAATACAACTTGATTGGCAGGATGAAGTTCTTAAGATTTCTCACACAGATAAAAACAGATATTCCACTCTTTTACTGGATCTAAGTATAATTTTACACAATTTTCTATTTTGTCATGTATTTCTTTTCATGATTATCTCTCAAGTATCCAAATTCTAAATATGATGTCCAGAGTCTTAGGTTTGTCTTTGGCCTTCAGTGGTGCAGACATCAATGGCCAGGGAGTCAAAGAGGGAAAGGTCAGGGTTGACTTGAAAGTTTTGTCTGAAGTGCCATCGAGTCTATAGAACGGAAGCTGGTGGGACACAGACTGAATCTTGATGCTGGCTCATCTGTAAAAGCAGAGGGCAAATTGCCTTTCTTTGAAAAAAGTCTACAGCCTCATAAGTTAGAACCAGGAAGAGAGAAAGCGAATCTGACTTCAGCTTTTAGAACTCACATAGACACTCCTCTTCCTCCTCCAACTTCAAAAATTAATGATGTATTATTAAAATAAAAATCAATATCAGTAGGTACCAATAATATGAATATGCTATGTTTCCAATTAGTACTTATTTATTCACTTATTGTCAAATATTTTGGGACGCCTTTAGTTTTCATTTATGTACAATTAATGGGGAGAATTTCCAAAAATAAATAATGCTTCCATTTCTCTTTTTTATTAAAGAAAAAGATTAACTGCAAAAATCTATTAGCTCTCAGGTCAGAGAGCATTTGTTTCAAAAATACCTTGAAGAGTGAATGAGGAGAAACCTGACATCAATTTCTGGCCTCCACATGCATGTGTATGAAAGTGTAGGTGAACCCCCCCCAACGCACACACACACACAGGAAGCACAGCTTAGATTAGCACTGGCAAAACCAGGTTTGTCAATTACATGAGCTCTGTTTATCAGCCAACAGAATTCACTCATATTGTAAAGGTCACAGGTTACAAGTTCTGCTGTGTTTAAATGTGTAAGAAAGGTACCCCACGAGGTCAGTCTCTGGAAGAATTTAAGCCAGTGCTTGCAAGCTAGCCCTGTCCAGATTCACCCTTCACCTCCTGAGGATCACCACCCCACCCCCAGCAAGATATGAGGTTTGGGAGGGAGGCTCCCAGCATCCTCCCCACCGCCCAATATACTCGTACACAGAAATTTACACAAAGAACGCAACTAAAAGGCAGAAACATGCTGCTCATTATAGATCAAAATTCACATGGTGTATAGAGAACAGCTGTATGAAAACCAGAAGGAATGTGTAGAAGAAATTTTAAGATAAAGTTTTTAAGATAAAGGGCTTTGCTTGCTTGCTATTATATTTAAATAAAATAACGTAAGGCTGGTGACATAGTTCAGTGAAAGAGTATTTGCCCATCATGAATTAGGCTCTATTTCAGTCTCCTGTACTCCAAAAACAACAAATTAATTTCAATTTAATTTTAGTGCTTTACTGTGGTGCTTTTTATGTCAACATTGATTGTGAGGGAGATCAAATATATTATTTCCTGTATGTGCAAATTAGCCACACTTAATACACTGGTACTCTTTCTACAGTTGTTTTAGTGGTTGAGCTTCTTGTGATAGTTTTTCTCACCATGAATTCCTGATACCAGGACACAGCAGTACGTGTTCTTCCACTTTTCTTTTTATATTATTTTAGTATATTTTACTATGCAATGAAAATCATTAGTATTTTGTTTTATGTAATCAAATGTATCATGTTTTTCTTAAGACAACTTTTCACATTGCTAGCAGGTCAAAACTCAGTTCGGTTGTTTTTCTTTAGATAGGCACTGTACGGTGGTGCAAGGCTGGCTTAAGCGGCATGACCACAGCCCAAAGGTTAGCTGTGGAGGTAACTGTCAGAGCTTACGTGATTGACAAACCTGGATTCACCAATGCTTATTCTAAGCTGTGCTTTCCACAGCGGGGATACAAGTACAGTTTCAGACACATGCATGTGGAGAAATTTATGTCCGGTATTCTCATGCCTTCTCTTGAGTGTGTGAGCCTGAAAAGGAAGCTGCGCCCTCCCTCCCTCCAAGGGTGAGTCAAACAGGAAGTCAGCTATGTTCTTTCTTCATTACACTGAAAATTTACAGTTTCTACTAACTTTTGATTACTCTACAATGTCTTCTCGTATTTACTTGATCTTGTAACATTTTCGAGTTTAAACTAGCTGCTGTCTGCGAGAAGTTTATTCTATGCTTAGATGTCCCCATCAGAAGTAAAATTCAAGGATGTAAACTTTGAGTCATAATTAAAAAGATTTCATATGTCTAGATTTAACAGAAGCTTCCAAAAATAGATAATTCCAACCATAAGAGGTTTAATCTTTTCTCAACTGTTCAAAAATAATTTTGACTAATCTTTAATCCCTCCTCACAATTTTATGCTATTATGAATAATAGCGGGGCATAAGATATGGATCAGCAGTAAACAGCTTATGCTGCCCTTGCAGAAGATTTAAGAGTTAGTTCTCAACATCCGTAGGGCAGCTCAAAACCATCTGCAACATCAGTTCCAGGGGTTTGTCTGATGCCTCTGGCCTCTTCCGGGACATCTGGACCTGCATCCTCACACCAACGTAGAGACTTTTTTTATCTTAAAAAATAATAATATTAATGTTTTTGCCATTTACTGAAAAATTTTACTTTGGTTGTTAACAGTCTTTCATATAATTATTTCCAAAATACATTATAGAATCACAATGTATTATAAATAGAGCATTGCAGTGATTATAAGCAATAATAATAAAAGAATATGAATGTTTTTCTCTATTGAAAATTCAGACTGAATATTAATTGATTTATGTTTGGGGACAGAAATAAAAAGTAAGTAATATAACTAAGAGATCTGGGATTCCTTCAGTTTCTTTAGTATTAAACCAGTTCTTACTGAAAGTTTGTATTCTTTAAGGATGCTTGCTTAGGTGAAGTCTCTTTGAAGGAATATGAGTCTCAATGGCTAAGGTTCTATAAAGGGTGTGAATAGTTCATTAGCATATCATAAACCTTCCAAAGTATCTCTGAGAGATTTCTAATCTTTTATCTGTAACTTTCCTCTTTAGGAAAGAAACTAGTAAGAGCTGTGTCCTGGGATCTAAGTTTTACTTCAAGGTTCTTAAAGAATCACAGGAATGCAGTCAAAAGTAAGAGTAATGCCCAGAGGGTACTGCTATCAAGATAACCCTGACATTTCAGGAAGCTTCAGAAATGATGGGAAGGAAATACTTTTAGTCTATTTTGTGGCTAGTCTGAATAAATTCTGACAGAAATCCCAATTTTTCTGTCCAAGTTTAAAAATAAGGATGGTAAATTTCCAACCATACAATTCACAATGCATGGCTATCACTTTGCAGAAACTCTGATGTTCATGAACATGGTGTGGTTGTGGTTGTAGTTATGAGAATCCTTGAGTAACACTGGCCAGCCGATCTAAACAAAAAGGCTAGCTTTGGTGTTAAGTGAGAAAGTGGGTCTCAAAAGATAAGGAAGCTGGCTCCTGACTAATAACGACATCTAAGATTGAGTTCTTGCCTCCCTGTGTATGTTTACATATTCTCACATTCCTGCATATGTGTACACATACACACAATAATGCTTGTTTATGGAAATATGTGCTATGCGTCTTAAACAGCACTGTCTTCTGGGCAGAGCATCCTCCTCCTTTTTCATAAGACCAGCTGGTTTGCCTTCCAAAGATGATCACAACTGAGCGTGTTGATTGTTGACACTGATAGGAAGGAGTGAGGAGTTACAGGATGGTGGCCTGCTATATGACCTGGGTCGTCTACTTCACAGAACCATCGAAATGAAATTCTGCCCTAGTCACATGTGGCCCAAGGATCTCAGGGACCATCTAGAGCATGCACGCTGGAAGTACTGGGAGAAGGGGCTCTACACAACTGCACAACTGAGGGAGCACCTTCATCCATCATAAGCTTAGAACTTCCTGTGTGATTGTCTTGTGGTCACCCACACTTTAGCATGTCTCAAACATGTTTCCTAATCCCTAGGGCTAATTTGTTGTACTGGAATTTGAGTTTGTCACTGAAACCACAGGATTTGCAAGGGGACATTTCTTAGTTCCCCGAGGAAGAAAATTCCTGACACAATATGAAAAAAGTGTACTTAGCAACATTACAATCGAATAGTTGTTGACCCGTCAAACTTAAAAGGAAATATTCAACATGAAGATAGAAAAGGAGCCTTTGTGTGCAGAAAGCAGGGTACTTCCCTTAAATACAATCCAGTGTTGTATAACATGTAGAAGGGGCTGAGAAAGAGAGATGTGTGAAGCTGCCTCCTGCCCATCTATAAGCACAGAAACAAATATATTATTTATTGGCTATGAGCTGTCTAGGATATCCCACAGTAAAATAGATAGGCTTTCATCACGCTGTTCTAATTGCTACAGCTAAAGAGTTATTCTTCACGGTGACTTGTTTAATAAGAACTGTCTCTGGGGATATGTGGTTATAGGTCAAAATTAATTAAACTGGATATTAAAACCACAGTGCTCAAATAAGCTTTCAAACCTGCCATTTCATAGCTCGTTTTAGCTTATAGGAATGAAAAGTAAAGTAAATTTATTAACAGCGACACAAATATATGAAACATAAATTTATGAAAATACAAGAAAATGGGCATAGATCATTGGATATTATTTTTAACAATATAATTAGAAAATGAATCCATGGGGTCAGACACGTGTGTGTTCATAATAATATACTTCAAAGTTCCACCCAACTTGAAGTTTTACAACAAAGCTGTCGCTTCAATTAAAATGGAGTAATAGGTAAACATGTAATTAAGAAAACAAACATAAATAAAATCTCACAGTAATCTTTCAATATAGTAAAATAAGGACAAAAAACATTTTCTCTACCATGCCATGCTTGGTGAAGCACTGCTTATTTAGTGATTACAGACTTTAATTCAGGTAACACAATCCGTGCAGTTTTTTTTTTTAATTTTTTATTAATTACACTTTATTCATTTTGTATCCCCCCATAACCCCCACCCTCCTCCCCTCCCGATCCCACCCTCCCTCCCCTTTCTGCATGCATGCCACTCCCCAAGTCCACTGATAGGGGAGGTTCTCCTCTCCTTTCTGATCTTAGTCTATCAGTTCTCATCAAAAGTGGCTGCATTGTCCTCTACTGTGGCCTGGTAAGGCTGCTCCCCCCTCAGGGGGAAGTGATCAACGAGCATGCCAATCAGATTATGTCAGAGGCAGTCCCTCTTCCCATTACTATGTAACCCACTTGGACACTGAACTGCCATGGGCTACACCTGTGCAGGGGTTCCAGGTCATCTCCACGAATAGTCCTTGGTTGGAGTATGATTTTCTGGGAAGTTCCGTGTGTTCAAATTATCTTGTTCTGTTGCTCTCTTTGTGGAGTTTCTGTCCTCTGCAGCTCTTACTATTTCCCACTTCTTACATAAAATTCCATTCACTCTGCCCGACAGTTGGCCATCCGGCTCAGCATCTGCAGTTTTTTTAACAGCCTGGAAAGTCAGTGTTCTAGGCTGACCTGGCTCCCACAAATGGGAAGACTATGAAGGCTGTCCAGTGTGCATGAGTTTTTTCTCCTTCAAAAATGATATACAAGGTATAAAGTCTAAGTTTTGAGGAAGGGAAGAATACAACATTGGGAGAATACTGCACATCTAAAGAATCTGAAAACCTGAGACACTATAGCAAGTACTTAGATTATAGCTTTTGTTTTTAATCAAGTTTTATACACTCTAATACTCAAAGAGCTTTTACAATTATTTAAACAATAACGCACTACTTCCTGCCTTCTTCCTTCTCTGTCCCTTCAAGTACTAAGCACAAAGAAGAGAAAAAAATATATAAGACATTGTTCTATATTTTAAAAAATCATCTGTATATGTTGGTTGACTTGTAGTCACAAAATTCAGAAGACCAGCTACTTCAAATTAGTATAGGTTCTTTTAAGGTGGGATCTGTGAAAATTCTGATCAGATGGTCAGCCCCGTGGATGAAAGGTATACAATCCAGTTTCTATTCTGCATTCCCTAGACTGAGAGTTCTACTGGGTGTTATGGTCATCTGGAGGCACTTGTGGTTATGAGGGTTTTACGGAACTGAGAAGAAAATGAGTTAAGATATTCTTTCCACTGCTATTAGTACAAAGTTCATTCTCTCCAAACTCTTGGCTCTCTCAGCATTTTTCCTCATTGGAAAAATCCCTTAAAAATGTTGGAAGTAACTTCATTATTACATGTTAAGACTTGTTGAGAAGGAGTGATAAGTAAGTACCAATAGTTTTACCTATTTGAGGGAATGAAATATAAACTTTAACACTGGAAAACCAGCCTATTTGAGTATTTGAAGAAAACATTTATTAGCAGTCTTAATTTAAGAAAATCATTTGATATGGATTCCAAATTTATATGTAATATATAAGTACCACACTGAATTGTATAAGGGTTACATAAATGTAATAAATGAAAACCAAATATTTTATATTAAATGCCAAGTCATAATACTTACGTTAAAAATCTTCACCATAACTGGTTGTTGATGTGCCAATTAGACTGCCTCAAGTAACTTTTTAAAAATTTATTTACTTATTTATTCACTTTACACCCTGTTCAAAGGTTTAATATCTGATCTGTTGTTAGATCAACTGAAGGTTTCCATCCCTGATATCAAGCTTTACTACAGAGCAATAGTAATAAAAACTGCATAGTACTGTCATAGAAACAGAACGGTGAATCAATGGAACCAAATAGAAGACCCAGAAATAAACCCACGCACCAACAGATACTTTATTTTTAACAAAGAAGCCAAAACCATTCAATGGAAAAAAGACAACATCTTCAATAAATGGTGCTTGTCTAACTGGATGTCTACATGCAGAAAAATGAAAATAGATCCATATTTATTACCCTGCACAAAACTAAAGTCCAAGTGGATCAAAGACCTCAACATAAAACCAGATACTCTAAATTGGTTAGAAGAAAAAGTGGGGAACAGCCTAGAACTCATTGGCACAGGAGACAACTTCCTGAACAGAACACCAACAGCACAGGCTCTAAGAGCAACAATCAATAAATGGGACCTCATGAAACTGAAAAGCTTCTGTAAAGCAAAGGACACTGTCATCAAAACAAAATGCCTGCCTACAGATTGGGAAAGAATCTTCACTAACCCTTTATCTGACAGAGGACTAATATCGAGTATATACAAAGAACTAAAGAAGCTGAAAAGCAGCAAACCAAGTAATCCAATTAAAAAAATGGGGAACAGAGCTAAACAGAGAATTCTCAATAGAGGAATATCGAATAGCAGAGAAACACTTAAAGAAATACTCAATGTCCTTAGTCATCAGGGAAATGCAAATCAAAACAATCCTGAGATTTCACCTTACACCCGTCAGAATGGCTAAGATAAAAAACTCAAGTGACAATCCATGCTGGAGAAGATGTGGAGAAAGGGGAACACTCCTCCATTGCTGGTCAGAATGTAAACTTGTACCCACTTTTGAAATCAATGTGGTGCTTTCTCAGATAATTAGGAATAGCGCTTCCTCAAGATCCAGCTATACCACTCCTAAGCATATGTCCAAAAGATGCTCATTTATACAACGAGGATATTTGCTCAAGCATGTTCACAGAAGTTTTGTTTGTAATAGCCAAAATCTGGAAACAGCCCAGATATCCCTCAACTGAGGAATGGATATAAAAATTGTGGTACATTTACACAAAGGAATACTACTCAGCAATTAAAAACAAGGAACTCATGAAATCTGCAGGCAAATGGTGGGAATTAGAAAAGATCATCCTGAGTCAGGTATCACAGAAACAGAAAGACACAAATGGTATATACTCAGTTATAAGTGGATATTAGACATATAATATAGGATAAACATACTAAAATCTGTACACCTAAAGAAGTTAAGCAAGAAGGAGGACCCTGATCAATCCTTACTCAGAAAGGCAATACAGGACAGATATCAGAAGAGGGAGAAAATGGGGAAGAGTACAGGAGCTTACTACAGATGATCTCTGAAAGACTCTACCCAGCAGGGTATCAAAGCAAATGCTGAGCAAATGCTCATAGTCAAACTCTGAGCAGAGTGCAGGGAATCTTATGAAAGAATGGGGAGACAGAAGACCTGGAGGAGACAGGAGAGCAACAGAACCAAGAAATCTGGACAGAGGGGTCTTTTCTGAGACCAATTCTCCAACCAAGGACCATGCATGAAGATAACCTAGAACCCCCACACAGATGATGTAGCCCATGGCAGCTCAGCATCCAAGTGAGTTTTCTTAGTAAGGGGAACAGGGACTGTCTGTGACATGAACTCAGTGGCTGGCTCTTTGATCATCTTCCCCTGAGGGGGAAGCAGCCTGACCAGACCACAGAGGAAGACAATGCAGCCAGTCCTGATGAGACCTGATAGGCTAGGGTCAGAGGGAAAGGGAGGAGGACCTCCCCTATCAGTGGACTTGGAGAGGAGCATGGGAGGAGATGAGTGAGGAAAGGTAGGGTTGGAAGGGAATGGGGGAGAAGGCTACATCTGGGATACAAAGTGAATGAACTGTTATTAACATAAAAAATTAAGAAACAAAAAAGAAAAGTTTAATATCCAAAATATATAAAGAACTAAAAATTAAACACCAACAAACAAAATACCCCAATTAAAACTGGGGCACATGGCTAAACAGAATTATCAAAAGAGGAATATGGTATGGCTGAGACCCACTTAAAGAAATGTACAATTTCCTTAGTCATCAGGGAAACACGAGTCAAAATATCTCCAAGATTCCATCTTACACTTGTCAGGATGGCTAAGATCAAAAACTCAAGTGACAGCACATGCTAGTGAGGATGTGGAGAAGGGGGAACATTCCTCCCTTGCTGGTGGGAGTGCAAACTTGTACAGCCACTTTGGAAATCAATCTGGCGCTTTCTCAGACAATTGGGAATAGCTTTACCTCAAGATCCAGCTATACCACTCCTGAGCATACAGCCAAAAGATGCTCCACCATACAGCAAGGATATTCGTTCAACTATGTTCATAACAGCTTTATCTGTAGTACCCAGAATTTGGAAACAACCCAGATGTCCCTCAACCAAAGAATGGATAAGGAAACTATAGTACATTTACACAATGGAATACTACTCAGCTATTAAAAACCATGAAAACATGAGATTTGCGGGCAAATGGATGGACCTATAAAAGATCATCCTGAGTGAGGTAACATAGACCCCGAAAGACACACATGGTATGTACTCACATATATGCAGGTTTTAGCCACATAGTGCAGGATAAGCGTACTACAAAGCACAGACCCTCAAAAGATAACAAGGAGGACCCAAGGGAAGATGATTAAATCTCACTCAGAAGGGGAAATAGAATGAATAGGCAGAGGGGACAGTGTGGGAGAGGCAGTGCAGACAGAAAGAAGGGTGGAGATCAGACCTGGGGAGAGTGGAAACAGCAGGGCAGAAGGCTGGCAGAGAAAAGAGAAACAGTGGGCAAGGGCATCTCTGTGACAAGCTGGAGATCCAAGTCAGAAACACAAACCAGCAAGAAATGGTTCAACTTTGTCAACAGTGTCTCCATGTAGTTTTGAATGTTACACATCTTTAGAAATGGGTGTCATATTTTTTTCTAAACTTTTCTTTTCTTTTTTTTTTAATTTTTTTTTATTTTATTTTTCTTTTTAGTTACATTTTGTTAACTCTGTGACCCAGCTGTATCCCGCTCCCTCATTCCCTCCCCAACCCCACACTCCCTCCCTGGTCTCTTCCCTGCCCCTTTCCAAGTCCACTGATAGGGGAGGACCTCCTCCCCTTTCATCTGACCCTGTTTTATCAGGTACCTTCAGGGCTGGCTGCAAAGTCCTCCTCTGTGGCCTAACAGACTGCTCCTCCCCTGGGGGGGGGAGGGTGTCAAACAGCCTGCCCTTGAGATCCTGTTAGAAATAGTCCGTGTTCCCCTTACTTTGGAAAACTACTTGGTTACTGAGCTACCACGGGCCACATCCGAGCAGAAGTTCTAGGTTATATCCATAGATGGTCCTTGGTTGAGTGTCAGTCTCAGAAAAGACCCTGTGCCCGGATATATTTGGTCCTTGTAGAGCTCCTATCCTTTCCATATCATACTAACTTCCCTTCTTTCATATGATTCCCTGCACTCTGCCGAGGGTTTGGTTATGAGTCTTAGTGTCTGCTTTGAAACACTGCTAGGTAGAGTCTTTCAGATGCCTTTTGTGGTAGACTCCTGTCATAAGTTCAATGCACATCCCATTTGTCTTTCTAAATGAGGATTAATCACCTTCGCCTGTGTCCACTTTCTTGATTATCTTCTTTAGGTGTGTAGATTTCATTATGTTTATCATATCTTGTAGGTCTATATAAGCGAGTATATACCAAGTTTGTCTTTCTCCTTCTGGGATACTTCACTCAGAATGATCTTTTCTAGATCCCACCACTTGCCTGCAAATTTCATGATTTCCTCCTTTTTGATTGCTGAGTAGTATTCCATTGTGTAAAAATACCACAACATGTGGTATTTTTTTAATTTTTTATTAATTACACTTTATTCATTTTGTATCCCCCCATAAGCCCCTCCCTCCTCCCCTCCTGATCCCACCCTCCCTCCCCTTTCTGCATGCATGCCACTCCCCAAGTCCACTGATAGGGGAGGTTCTCCTCTCCTTTCTGATCTTGGTCTATCAGTTCTCATCAAAATTGGCTAAACTTTTCTTAATCATTGAAAAATCTGGCACTTTCTCAGACAATTAGGAATATTACCACCTTAAGATCCAGCTATACCACTCCTGGGCATACACCGGAAAGATGCTCCACCATACAGCAAGGACATTTACTCCACTATGTTCATAGCATCTTTATTCATATTTGCCAGAATCTGGAAACAACCTAGATGTCCCTCAACGAAGAATGGCTACTCAGGCAGTGGAAATTATAACATGATATGATGTGAAATGTTTAAGGCATACTAGTATGTGAGAAGGTAGATGCTTCTTTGAAGACATTTACAAAGCATAACTCAACAGAACCTTACATTTCTTAAAATTTGAAAAGGCCTGTTTCTTAGGAGGCAGTAAATCTTTCTGCTTGTCTGAAGAAACCAAATGTGTTATTTGTGGAATCTAATCTTAATATATATGTGTTATTGTATCTTCTTGATAAATTAAATTTAAACATATTCACAAATTTAACACTCAGGCTTTAAAAAATTCACCTCTAAATGAGTTCTAGCTTTAGGACGAGGTTGTTTTCTATTCATCTAGAGTAAATCTATATGTGTTGGAAAGTTCTGAAAACTTCATTACCAGTTTCTTTACATTGTCATCTGATAGCAGTTTCTCAAAATTCAAACGCTGTTTTTTAACAAGTAGTTGTACCAACCAGACTTAAGTTGGAGGACATTGATAAAGGAATGGCTTTAACACATAGGATATTTTAAGAGGGTCTTATTCTTCACAAGCAATTAAAATGTTAATTCCATTTGCAAGTTGGTAATAAGTTCAGAGGGTATTTAGAGCTAAGATGTGCCAAGAGTGTCACTCACCTTAAGTACTCAAACTGTAAGGCAGCAGGGTTCTGCGTGGGCATATGCAGGCAAGTTCAATTGATACCTTTCCTGGATACAATACTTCTCTGAGGACATTTGAAAGGTCTTCTTCAGAAGATTTTCTTTACGGAAATAATGAAACGGTCTGATGTCTCACATTTCCTCTGGGGTAAGAAAGTTTAGTTCTGTATTGCTCTGTTAAGGAGAAAGCTGGGATCCATTGCGATTTATCGGTAAAACATTCCCATATCCCATCTTAAAATTACTCACTCTTTATTTTCTAAACCTCTTCTTCCTCTTTTCCTCCACATAACCCATTGACCACCTTCCACCCATGGGTACATGTCTGTACAATATTTAAAGAAAGCCAGAAGTAGCTTTCAATGTTTTCTCTGTGCCTGTAACCATTTCTAAATCTTACCTTAGTGTGATGTACTGCTCTTCCACCCCAGAGCTTTTCTATTTGATCTAACTTAAGATTATATTCTGGGAATTGAAATCAAACACTGAGACTCTGACCAATAATGGAAATAGTGTTATCATCGATGTAGCAATTTTACATGCATGTTGACAAAAGTGAGATAGATTAATCCTCCTTGAAAATAAAAATGTAGACTTAAGACTTCCATATATATTAAATTCTACTCATTTTACCATGAAGGCAAGATTACAAGTCTCATATGTGAAGAGCAAGTAACAGGAGACATGGAGCAGTCTCCACTCAGGCCATAATAGAAGTGACAGTCAAGTTAAGCTCTGTTGGAATGTTACAAACCCTCAGCTTTATCACTCCGGAGGAATAGTTAGACATAGTAACAAACTACTGAGACAAAAACCACTTTATCTAGGTCAGAGTGACAGACTCCAAATGTTAGAGAGCTTAAAGAAACTGTAGTTTGAAACATCAGGAAAAGCCTGCAATCTGCATAGATTATGAAATCTCAATGCTGCCTGATAATGTTCACCCAACACATTGTAATTACTCGACTGGCTTATAATAGCAGAGCATTTTTGATTTGAGAAACTAAGTAAAATGAGCCACATTTTATGTTGACTACATTTATAACAAGATGCAGATGGTAAAGGGAACAGATCCCTCTGACATCATCTCTCAATTGCTTTCAACTTTTGCAGACACTGGCAGCCTGTACATTTACCCAGAAGAAAACAGGCAGCTTTTTATTCTATTTCTAGTCATCACTCCCCAACGCCCCCACCAAAAAAAACCAGTGGCAGCAGACTACTGTGGCTTTGAGTCATAAACTGGTAATGCCACACAACTAAATTTGATTGTCTGTGTCAGTCTTTAACACAAATTAATTATCGGAGAAACAGGCATGTTGGGACTTTCAAAGCAAGTAGTTTGTAAGTAAAAACTACTGATTTTGTTGTTGTTGACAATGACAAAAAGGCTAGATAGGGTGGGCTTTGTGTGGCGGTGAACAGTGTAGCTTCAGGGAGGCACATATGAAAGAACCATTTTCAAAGCAGTTCACCAAATTTCATCACGCATTGTTCACAGCCTTTATTTCTTAAGCAAGAAAAAAAAAAACTTTATTCTATATTTTCCTCTATATTTTCTAAAAGTTCTAGAAGGAACTTTTCTCATTTCCCAGTGATTTCACTGAACATTACACAAAATAACTTTTTTTCTTTTTTATTTCTTTTTCTTTGTGCAAGATAAGTGTCAGACCTTCTCAAAACATAACGAAAATTTGTAGTCCATCTTAAGAACAAGAGATGACTAGATAAAGCAGCAGTTGCAAGGCCTTTTGTAGTGTTTGAGGTCCCGAGATAGATTAACAATTTCCAAAGGGGAGTTAAAATCCATTAAAAGCTTCCCATATTCCCAGGCCCCCATAATATATACCTCTGTAGCAGAAACATTTTAGCAGAAAAAAATTCAGAAACCAAGGCAAGGAAAGTGGTAACATAAAAAATACATCCTGCTAGGCCAAATATGGTGCCTATTTAAAATATCTCTCTGTGCAAATAACAGACTGAACACACACACATACACATACATACACACTCTCTCTCTACACACATACACACATGTACAAGAATAAACAAAGTTTTTCTAGTTCATATCCACAAAGTAGGTTGGGACACATTAGTGCAAATTTTTGCTGACCTGCAGCATTTAGTCCATAAACTTTGGATATCCTAGACGATCCATCAGTGTCCAGCAGATGTTTTCAATTAGCTTAATTTCATCTCTAGGCAAGTTTTTTTTCCAAATATTAGTATTAGATGGTGATATTTCTCCCTCATAAGGAAGATAAAAAAGGTTTGTGGATGTAGCAAACAATATTTGGTTTAAACTGGCAGGAGACAAAGGAATTCCAAGAAAAGCAAAAATCCTTTCAGTAGTCTTCTGAGGAAAATGAACAATATCTTCAAACTTGACCAGATGGTAGCTGGTAGGCAGCAAATCTGTATTTATTCTCAAGGCTGCTGCAGTGTTTGCTAGCCACAGATGAGATAATAAGGAGACAGTATTTGATTGGGATGTTTCTAATGCTTTCTTTAGTGATTCATACTCAAAAGCATAGCCTGAATTCACGTTACATTTGCTTTTACCTTCCTCTATTTTAAACAGCTTTGCTAAGTGCTCTGGCACATTCTTCAAAGAATAAAGACTTGGTTTGCTACCATATAGCATTGAATAGATCCAAGCTCGAGGGTCTCTTACTATGTACAATGCCCGCAATGAAGTTCCTAAAACTTCCTGAAAAAAGTGAAGTTTCAATGTCCAGATACCACTACTTAAGCTGAGCACAGGACGGGCATTTGGGTAATAAACCAGGTGTCTCCTCAAAGCCCGTATGTATTCAGCATCTCTGTCAAAAGTCCCTTTCATTCTACTTCCTTGTTCTTGCAAAGACTCCCTCCTTCTCAATTTTCGTTTTCTGTCCTTATTAGCTGTAAAATACTGGGCCACTTTATTTCGACTGGATTCATGTAGATGGATGTTCTGCAAGTGAAGTTTTGTGTCCTGGACCAAAGACAGCAGCCACCCCCGAAGAAGCCGAAAGTGCCCACTGTGGATATCTGAGACTTTCCACTCACAAGCATCGACAAATGAGTCAAGTTCAAATTCAGTTTCAGGGATATTCATGTGGGCTGTAGGAATTCTGATGTAGAGGAAATCACTGCTGTTGAAGAAAAGCTGTTTGAGAATTTCAGCTCCTGAAGCAGGGAGTGAGGTTATGACAACAGCAGGGAGGTCCCCAGGAGGCCCTTCAGATATCATGGCCTTCTCGTTTGCCTTGGCTTTAGCCCTTGTCCATTTCGCACAGATGGGCTGAGTGCATTTGCTCCACACATCCAGGAGCTCAATAAACCACAAGGCGATAACAAGCATTAATACACAGCGCATCAGCTTCTTAAAGGAGAGGTAAAACCGCCACCGAAAAGCTAAAATAACCAAACCAATACATAAAATGAATCCAACTGCTACATTAAATTTAAACCCGAAGGGGAAAACAACTCTGTCATGTCTTACAGTGTTTGCTATTGCTTGAGTGCCCAAACCAAATCGGGTTATATGGTCTTGATTAGCCACGCTAGCAAAACCACCAAATCCCAGGTAGTTAAATCTGCTTTTCAGGTTTTGGTAGTCAGTGACAACAGAAACACTATGTTCAGTATTGTTGACATTTAGAGAAATCTGAAGTCCAGAACTGGAACTGTCAGTAAATCTGCAGCTGGAAACATTGACATACGGACCATAAAATATGTAAGCAATTCTTGTAATTGTGGATTCCATAGGAAATGTAACATTAACAAACTGGGTCCACCTTTTCTTAAATTCAGCAGCCTGTTCTGCTTCCTGTATATTAGCCACAGGACTGTTGCCATGGTGATCAAACCAAAACATTTTATAGTGTGCATCCCACACATCCATCATGGCCCCATTATACCTATTCATAAACCTGTATGGGATGTATTTAAAATCAATGTCCAAATTATGAAAGAAGGCACTGACAGAATTTATTGGGGAAGCTTCCTGCCTTTCAATATGATCAACAACAAGCAGCGTCTGAGAATTTAAAAGAAGCAAAGCACGATAGACACTTTTCAGTCTCATTGCTGAGGAATAGGCAGACACTGCTTCCCCGCTCACAAACATCCTTTCTCCGTGTTGAGAGGCAGTAACAACTTCCCCAGCTGCATCACCAACCTCTTCACCAGTCCACCTGAGCCACTGTGTGCATTCTCCCAGTTGACCTTCCCAGGGCTGATTACACTGGCTAGACGGTGACGGGGCAAACACCAAGACATTGTTAAGGTGGCTCAGCTTCGGTCCATAAAGAGCCTCGGAAACAAATACTTGCCCATTGGGGGCAAAAGTAAATGAATTTTGATCTGGATGTTCATGTCCTGGATTAAAGCTTCTCCATCCATCAATCCAGGAGTAGGGCTGAAAGTGGACTATGTCATACACAGCTCGTCCCCCTAGTTTCCCAGATTTAAAAGACACAAAGGTATTGGTCTGTGTGTTTGGTAACCCACCTCCGTAGGTCACAACACCCCAGTTAGGAAATGTGTGCATTCTTGCAGTGCCAAAGTCAGCGGGGGGCTGTGGAGTGAGCTTTGGGTCATACCAAATGTATTCAGTATGAAGGGTGCTCCACCTCTGCGCAGTGGAAGGGACCATGGGCCCATCCTTAGGTCGATGCTTTCTAATTTGCTGAGCTAACCAATTTCCAGCTCCATTCCTTAAAACAAACTTATCCAGGAAAACTAGCTGGCTCTCTGGACCATAAAACCAATTATAATTGGAATCTGCTATGCCTACGGTTCTCTGATAGCCTGGCAAAAGTGTAGCATAATAAAACCAAAAGTGCATTTTTAACCAGTTATTATCCAAGTTGTTGATGTTAAAATGGCGTTGGGCCAAGAAAACATATTGAGTAACTGATTTGGACGTATAGCTTCCATAGGCCACACCTTCATCTAAAGAGCCATCTACAATATGGTTCAAAAGAAACATAGTCTTTTCCATCACATCAACAACAACTTGTTTCCATATGTATGCTTTAGATCCTTTATCTACTCCAGTAACCAAGGCCCCTATGAGTAACGCCACCATGTTTGTAGCTTGATGGTTATGAAGAAGTTGCTTGCCCCATGAACGAATCTTGGAATATTCATACATTTCCTCAGTAACGATCCATATTTTCTCTAGGTATTTCTGTTTTCTATGATTACCTAACAGATTATATAAAAAGTCGAAGGCAGTGGCAAAGCCTGTTAAAGAATGGCCAACTGGGACCTCATCCCCTGGTGCATTCTCAACCAGCCAGTCTTTGTAGCTAACCATCCTGTCCATGTACTCCATGACAAATTCAAAGGCAACTTTGTCTTCTGGACATAATAAGCAATACAATGCTAAAGGAGGAAGGTTATTACCATATATTTCATTCCACTTGGCAGCAAAATCAGCATGCTTGGGTGGAGGTAGGTAGTATGCTGGGTTGGACAGCATAATCGTCACTGCACTTTTGATAGCTCTAAAAAGATGCAAATGGCTTGTACGAGATTTTTGTTTCAGTGTCTGTATATCTCCAGCATCAAAATACAAACTTGGATGAAGTTTTTGGTTCGGTTGGAGATCTTGTACTTTCTGTGTCTTAAACCATTGCATATCATCTGTGAAAACTGCCCATTCAGAATAATTGCTCACAGATTCTTCACAAGTAGAAAAACTACACATCATCAAGGTTAAAAATAGGAAATGTCCTGTAAACATTAACGCCATGATCCATGGGGAAGATCTTTTCCTTAGGCATGCGTGTTGAGCACAGTGTTTAATGTGTTTCCCATCTGGTTACTATGAGTCATAAGTTAAAGATCTAGATAAAACAGACTTTATACCTCATAGGCTGTGAAATCCAGGGGACAGTCAGCTCATCCAAGGCCAGGAAAGTTGCTATAAAGAGAAAATTATATAGCACGTCTGTGTCCCTGGCACAGTTTTGCTTCCAATAAAACAAAACTTCAAAGAATAGTAATGCCTCCAAAATCTCCATAATGCACAGAAAACATCAGTGTAGTCAGAAAATACAATGAATCGAGCATTTATTCTCTTTATGTAAATCTAATTATCATGAAAGGTCATGTGAAAAGAGAAAACAAAAAAAAATTCCAAAATTCAAATGAAGTCATTTTTAGCATATAGAACAAGAAACCATTCTTAGTGATTAGATTAACCACACACACGGTACGTTTCTGTCTGTTCTCCAAAAGAAGATGATAAAGTATTGTCATTCTCAGAGCTGGCAGACTTCATTATTAGTTCTCATAGAGCCTCAAGCATAATGGTTTGTCAAGTATAATAGTTCTTCCATTTTGGGGAGAAAAATATTCTGAACAAGTGGTCAAAGTCCTACATGGTGGACAAATAAGATCAAAATTTCTGCCTTCACTTCAAACTTCTTTCTAAAATCTTTACAAATCTTCTTTCATCAAGTCTATCTGTACCTCTGAAAGCATCTGGCGTTGTCAGTCTCTTGGTGCTCTTCTTGCAATCATGAAAATATCCCAACAACTGAGGAAAATAATTCCACTTTCAGCAACACTGAAGTCTATTTCCTCTTCCTTTTTCGTGTCACTCCTCTCTGGGAGGAAAACAAAACAAAGAAAATTTCTAAGGCTACAACTAGAGATGAACTGATGATTTAAATAGGTTACTCATTTACAAAATGTGAGGATCATAGTAACAGCTGGTATTATTTGCGATCTAACTTTTCTCTAGGGCTTTTTTTTTCTTAAGTTTTCATACATATTTAGATCCCAGTTAATATTAGCAGAGAAGAAACAACACAAGATACGTTTCATATCTTTTTGTGTTTGCTCTAGCTACTTAAACATATTTCTATTCACATGTCATCAGCATAAAAAATGAACAAGATATTCTTGTTATTTCGGTTACGAGAGGTAACAGTCAAAACGACCCTTTAAAATTATGGCTTACAGTTTAGATTTTAAGGAACAGAAAAGTCTCTTCACAAGACAAGTCGCTTTTCTGAGGACAAATCCCAGTGCCCAGTGCAGGAGGCAGAGAGAAGGCAACGTTGACTCAACTGTTCACCTGTAGCTGCCTGTAACATCCTCATCAGGAGCCACCAGAGGGAGCTTAGTCCCAGGTTTAAGGAGGAGGCCTCTGCTTTGCCCATCTTGGATCTGGAAGAACCTCACTAAGTTTCCGTCTAAGACAAGTCCCTTTTTCCGGAGGAAACAAACACTCCTAGTAGTTTCCTAGCCTGCCCCGCCTGTTGCATATTTCATTTTCTGACTTCAGAACTCAACGCTCTTCTGCTCGACTACCGCCCCCCTCCCCCGACACACACACACTTCTTGACGGTCGGCTGCGATATTTGGGGACCAGAGCCCTCTCAGTGGCCAAGTGGGCTTACCTCACAGCGTTGGAGGCTGGGCTGGGCCCCAACCCAGGCGAAGGAAGGGAGTTCCAGAAACCGCGGTCCTCCGGGGGCGGGCCTGCGGACCCCAGGGGCTCCGAGCGCCCCCGGCGGCGGGTGACCGGGAACTCGGGGGCATCCGCCGGGCGGGCTCCCCGGGCGCGGGCTCTCCGGGCGTGGGCGTCTCCCGGCGCGGGCTCCCCCGGCGCGGCCGTCTCCCGGGTGCTGCGGGGCGGGAGGGGGTCCTCGCCGGCGCCGGGACCTCCCGGGGGAGGGGAGGGCTGCCTCGCGCGCGTGGCTTCTCCGGCCCCACCGTCCGGTCTCGGTGCCGAGGGTCAGCAGGGCCGGGTCTCCGGGAGGATGCTCGGAGCCCAGACACGCCCGCCCCGGAGGAACGCCGGGCGCTTGCGACGAAGGCTCGGCCGCCGAGAGGCAGCCCGCGGGCGGCGGGCGTTGTCGAAGCGCTGCCCTCCTGGGCGCGCCGGTGACCCAAGGCCCGAGGCCACCGGGGCCACGCTCTCGGCCGAGCTCGCGGTGGCTGCCTGGCCCGGGCAGGGCGAGGAAAGGCGACGCGGACCGGAGGGCGGGGGCGGAGCCTGATGCGGAGGGGCGTGCCCGTGGGCGGGGCGGAGGCGGAGTCTTAGGGTAGGAAGAGGACCGCGTCGCTGACTTGGGGGCCCGAGCGGGGCTCAGCAGGGAAAGGCGAGGGCCTGGGGAAGGCTGGAGCAGTCCGGGCCTAATCCTGCTCAGCAGGGGCTCCGCAAGGCGCGCAGGAGCTTGAACTGGGTCCGCTTGGCAGCGCTGCAGGAACCTCCAGGCTAGATTTGGGGGAGGTTTGGAAGCCCCTGTGCCCAAGGTTCTGTCTGGGCTGGTGTTCTAACTTCTGGGTTATTGATGTGTGCTACCTCTAAACGTGGCAGGAAGGGATATTACAAATGATGAGAGAAACTCTTGGGGGATGGGATGGTTAAGGACTGTGGAAGGACAAGAATATTCAATTACCCTTAAGAGCTGGAAAAGGACTGAATAAGCACTCTTTGCGACCCTGAGGCTCACCGGCTGGGCTGAGATTGCTATCATCAAAAAGCTAACCCAAAATATCCAGATTAATATACCGGGGACTACTTCCATAGCAAAAGGGACTAGTCAGCTCTACTGATTGAAAGTTTCTAGTGGAATGTAAACAGGGACAAGCAACCAGTAAAAACCTGTTTAGAGAGGAAAACCCTTACCATGGTTACTGGATTGCTGTCACACCGGCACCGCAAATGTGTGTGGAATTTGAAGCTTGAAAATTCAATTGCAGAACAGGCTGGGCTGTGGTTCCTGTTGAACCCACCTGGAGCCCTTCCACCGAGCTTAGATTACTCTTGGACATAGGCCAGCACACAGTCTGGCCGATAATTTGGATGCAATAATACAAAGAAGTTTCGCATAAGAAAACTTCATCCCTAGATGGGGATTAGTTATACACTACAGTTTCCTTCTAACCCTTATTACTCACTAAAATGCACAGCTATATTAAAAAACAAACAAACAAACAACAACAACAAAAAACTCAGTTGCTTGAGTAACATCCTGTAAGAAGAAAAGATAAATTTACTAGCCGAGTTTTACTTTGGCCCTTTAGTAATTGTGCATAGCCTACGCCTTCCTCAGAGTGTCTACCAGCCAGTCACACACACGACAACTTGGTGACTGCAGGTTTCTCTAAATCAAATTTTCTTGTCCTAGTCTCAGGTGGTATTTCCAAATTCCTCATCGGTTTCCCAACCGAACACTCTCAGCAGAACTGTATTTTTTTCTTTTTCTTTCCTCTATTAGGTTTCTAAAGTGTTCTATGGCTTACAATTTCAACTGGTTCACTTTTCTGCTCTACCTAAGGCTCTATCTGGCTAGAGATATACATAGTAATTGCCTTTGTAAGAGCTGTGGCTGGGTTCGAAATGACTTGATCTTTTAGCAGTTAGGCTTTAATGAACTTATAACCTTTACCAAAGACCATCTCAAAACAAAGATTTTCCTTAAAGACAAACTTCTCAAAAACAGCTGGACTGTCTTTCTCCATGACTCCAGACTGGAGAGTAGGGAAATCTGAGATCACTGACGTCAAGCTCCATTTTTTTACAAAGAAGAAAGAAGAAATTAGTGTTTATTAAAAAAAAAAGTTGGTAGACATATAGACTGTTTCTTAAAACAAAATGTGTGGACAAAGTTAATTTCATCTTGTGGTTGCATGGTACTCAGTAATGTGAGTGTCACCAGGAGCAGGAAGAACTGGTGGCAGAGGAGGAGCTGTCAGATAAACTTTATAAGTTTCACCCAATCATTGTAGTTTTCTAATTTATTATCATCGGAATGTTAATTTTCACTTGACTGATAAATTAATCCTGGACATGGGCATTGAGGGTTTTTTTTCTAATTTAATTTATTTATCTTTTTATTAATTACAGTTTATTTACTTTGTATCTCAGCTGTAGCCCCCTCCCTTTACCCCTACCAATCCCATGCTTCCTCCCTCATCTCCTCCCATGCCTCTCCCAAGTCCTCTGATAGGGGAGGTCCTCCTCCCCTTCCCTCTGACCCTAGCCTATCAGGTCTTCCTCTGTGGCCTGATAAGGCTGCTACCCCTCTGGGGGGAAAGGGTGATCAAAGAGCTACCTACTGAGTTCATGTCAGAGACAGGCCTTGTTCCAATTACTAAGGAACCCACTTAGAGACTGAGCTGCCATGGACTACATCTGTGCAGGGGTTCTATGTTATCTACATGCATGGTCCTTGGTTGCAGTATCAGTCTCAGAAAAGACCCCTTTGCCCAGATATTTTGGTTCTATTGCTGTCCTTGTTGAGCTCCTGTCCCCTCCAGGTCTTTCTATCTCCCCCTTCTTTTATAAGATTTCCTGCACTCTGCCCAAAGTTTGGCTAGGGGTCAAAAACAACAGCCTACAGACTGGGAAAGGATCTTCACCAACCCTACATCTGACAGAGGGCTAATATCCAGAATATATAAAGAACTCAAAAAGTTAAATACCAACAAATCAAGTAATTCAATTAAAAAGTGGGGTACAGAGCTAAACAGAGAATTCTCAATAGAGGAATATTGAATGGCAGAGAAACACTTAAAGAAATGTTCAACATCCTTAGTCATCAGAAAAATACAAATCAAAATGACCCTGAAACACCCATCAGAAAGGCTAAGATCAAAAACTCAAGTGACAACACATGCTGGAGAGGATGTGGAAAAAGGGGAACCCTCCTCCATTGCTGGTGAGAATATAAACTTGTACAACCTCTTTGGATATGAATCTGGCGCTTTCACAGACAATCAGGAATAGTGCTGCCTCAAGATCCAGCTATACCAATACTAGACATATATACAAAATATGCCCAAGTATACAACAAGGACATTTGCTCAACCATGTTCGTAGCAGCTTTATTTGTAATAGCCAAAATCTAGCCAGATGTCCCTCAATTGAGGAATGGATACAGAAATTGTGGTACATTTATGTAATGGAATACTACTCAGTAATTAAGAACAAGGAAATCATGAAATTTTCAGGCAAAAGGTGGGAACTGGAAAAAATCATCCTGAGTAAGGTAACCCAGAAGCAGAAAGACACACACACACACACACACACACACACACACACACACACAGTATATATTCACTTGTAAATAAATATTAGTCATGTAATATAGAATAAACATTCTAAAATCTATACTCCGAAAGAAGCTAAGCAAGAAGGAGGACCCTAGGGAAATTGCTCAGTCCTCACTCAAAACACAAATGGTATAGACATTGGAAGAGGGAGAAAACAGGAGACAGGACAGGAGCCTACCACAGAGGACCTCTGAAAGACTCTACCCAGCTTGGTATCAAAGCAGATGCTGAGACTCATAGCCAAACTTTGGGCATTCAACACCAAACCATAGACATCGTTAATGTGCAGGATTACAAAACACAAACACTGGGACCTAGGGATGGCTTAGTTATCCTTCTATTAGCATCACCTTTCTTGAAAAGGCTTCAGCTTTTGCAGATTGAGTACATATCTTCAACCATCTACCAGGGCCAGTATATAGTAGACTAATCCACTGGCAATATTAGAAATAGTGTTTGCCCATATCTGTAAGGGATCTAGTAACTGGGATGCTTAGAAAGAGATACCAAAAATCAAGGGGCCAACATCAATTAGGCCACACCAAAGAAGGGAATAGTGTCTTGATAGTTAACAATTGTTCTAAATACCACGAGTGCTAAAAAAATATCAAAATTACGGGAATTTTGTCTACATCTTAATGAAGACGTAACTGTGATGTGAGCGTGTTTACTCAACTGTCAACTGCACAAGAACCAGTGTGACAGTAACTGGATTTATGAAAACAAAACAACAGAAAATTCTTACATACTATTTTGCTTTTTCTGTGAGAGAAAAAAATTTGATCAAATTTTCAAAGATGGATTTTTCAAGCCACTTCTTCCCACTGTTCTCTTTTCAACACCCTACTCACCCCCCCCCCACACACACACATTTCTCAGTATGGGGTACCCTTACCACCAAGGGTAGATGTAGCATCATGTAAAATTGTATTATAACTGATGCGGTATGGAGAAGATGCTTCAGGTCTTTAATGGGTGCTGGCCGGAGATGCTGTTAAATACCTTATAACTGATCAAACAGTCCATATCCCACTGAGAAGGCATCCTGTAACCCAGAATGTCAATACCTCAAAGGTTTAGAACTCCACCCCGGCTCATTCATCCTCAAAAAAGAAATAAAATAAAATAAAATGATCTACAAGTTGTGAGTAGTTCAGATGGAGTTCTGAGTCAGCCTGTGAGTATCCCAATCACTTACATCTTTCATGACAGAGCCACCTCCTACGGTCTGAATGCATGGACCCTCCACAGCTCACACACTGGAACTTTATAACATCAGCAAAGTTTCTCTCTCTCTCTCTCTCTCTCTCTCTCTCTCTCTCTCTCTCTCTTTCTGTCTCTCCCTTCTCTTCCGTCCTCCTCCCTCTCCTCCTCCGTCGCCCTCTGTGTGTGTGTGTGTGTGTGTGTGTGTGTGTGTGCATGTGTGTGTGTGTGTGTGGTGTGTACGCGTGTGTGTTTTACTGTGTGCAGCTTTAGGAAGAAACACCACATAGCACAGGAAGCAGGGTCCCACTAAATCTACTGAAACCAAAATGTCGAGTGGACTTGACCCCAGATCTCAGATAAACAAACCTCTACCCTGTATAGATTAGTAGTCTGTGGCATTCTGTTTAGGCACCAGCTCTGCTTTCCTTTGTTCACAGATGGCTTTCTATTATTTACTAGGCATTGGGTCTGTTTCTCTCTAGTTGTCCTAAAACACTTCAAAGCCTAACTGTCCTGTCTTCCGTAAACTGTGGGCTGCATTTAAGGAAATGACTCAGTAATTAAAAGCACATGCTCTCTCAGAGGACCTGCAGTCAGTTCTAGCACCCATATGAATGAGCTGACAACCATGGAGCTACAGGAAACGCAACACCCTGCCCTGCCCTGCAATAATGCATGTACACACACACACACACACACACACACACACACACATTTATGTTAAAGCGTAGCTCTGCTCTCCTGCCCTGAAATAATGCATGTACACACACACACACACACACACACACATTTATGTTAAAGCGTAGAGCATAACTGTAGGCAGGATGGACAATAATGGATGCCTATCAAATAACACAGTGGTGTGACATTTAGGATTATCAGAAATGCCCTTCAGATCCTTCTATCATCGCTATCGCTATACCTTAAACAGCTTTCCTATTGTCTGATTGATTTTTTTTTCTTCAAAACATTGTGTACAAGTTAACATTCTTTTTAAAAGTTAGTCTACCATTTTAGCTTATTTCATGTTGATGTGCTAAACACCCAGACCAAAGCCAAGAAATGAGAACCATTATTTCAGGGGTCTTGAGTTATGGCAGGAATAAAGACACTGGTATTCTAAAGTAATGACTGACACCAAGCTGGGGCGATATATGAAAGACATTCCAAGCATTATATGCAGTGTTTCAAACAACAAAGTCACTAACCATATATCATATATGTGAATATTAATCTACGTATATGAAACCAGTCAACTGGTTTCACAACACAGGGCCATGTTTGGCATGAAAGTCTGATATTGCAATGAAAGTCAAAACTCTGGGTTATTTTTTAAAAGAAATTATTTGATTTTAAAAACATTGTTGAAATTTTATGAAAACCCCCAGATCAGATAAAATATGCCTGGGAGATATATCAAAACTGTAGGGATTTTGACTGAGAAGTGGTAGGCACAAAAATAGATATCCTGATTTTGATTGTGTTGACAGACGCACAAGGATTTCTGTTTCCATTTAATGCTTAAACGAAAAAAAAAAAAATCATCTTATCTGTGAAGCTATTACTCCAGGCAACTCTTCTGCTGGTGATGTACTCAAATAATCACATGTATATCAGCAGAAAAGCTTTGCATTTAGGTTCCTAAATTTAGTCAATAAATAGAAACCTAGTGTTCAGTTATACATCCCGCTAGACACTGGGATCTTTAATGGAAAAAAAAAAAAGAAATTCTACCCAAATGGAACTAAGAATCTTTTTAGAGAGAAAAGACTTAAGTGAGAGTCATGAATTATTACTTCATTTTTTTTCTGTATTTTAATCATTAGCTCGTCGAATTTAAACGACTTTGAAAGATCATATGGATCTCGTTTTCCATTGTTTTTCGACGTACACATAATTTGATGAAAACTAAAAATTAGTAGTGATTCCGGACTAGAGAAGTAGATAAAAAACATCACTGCTTTAAGGAATCTCCAGGACATCCTCGGGACTGTGCCCATTGTTTTCTAGCACCTGGACATCAGCCAGGCAACAGGCAAGCTCGCTGAGGACTGCAGAAAGGAATCCTGGAACTGTTCCTGAACGGCTACAGAATTTCCAGCATATCCAGCCAGAAACTTCCTCTAAACAGGAAGGGACTAAAAAAATAAATGAAAAATAATTTATGATAGTTTGGCTATTCATTTAGCAACAGTTAGAGATGGGGTGATGCCATTCTTGGTTGCAGCTGGCTGCCGAACAGGCTACTGAGAAGACTTGAGAGAACAGAGCAGTTTTATTGGCAGCAATCCAGTGGCAGGGTGTAGCTTTTCACTGCAGGACATGGTCAAATCTGCAATGAAAAAAAAAATCATCTCTCTTGTGCCTATTTTAATTGTAAGGAAGACAATAAGAAACAGTGAGCACAAGCACATTTTATGAAAACTTTTGATAATAAGAATTATCAAAGGTGCCTAATAATTTTCTGTTTGAAACGGCATCCAGATTCTGGCAAGAGGTCAAGAAAGTGACACTCTGCAAGTTGTTTCAAGTAGTAACTATCACCAGAGATGCAAAGCAAACACTGAAGGAGAAGGACGCAGAGTGGCCCCCGTGCTGCCGGTCACCTGCCATCTGGCATTAGGGTGTTGCTGTGTCCACTCACAGACAGATGGTTGTACACGTAGATTTTGGAATAAGGCAGCTCTGAGTTTAAATTAGAAAAACTATGAAACTTGATGAACGTCATTTTAAATTGCCAAGCCAGCTATATACCTTGCCTGGCTAGAGAAGTCCACACATAAAAAGATGAGGTGCTAATATCATTATAGGTGCTGTATGTCGTTATAGGGAAGTTTAGAATTTAGCTATGTTTTTGAACAGATTTTTTTTTTGTCTTTTGTCACAAAAGTGCCATACATGAAAGCCTGTGGATATACTTTGTACCTTGAAACTACTACTTCAGAAAAACAATGTTAGAGATTTTTTTTTTACTTCTAAATCTTCATCCTTTTATTAATACAATATTTTCACCAGAATTATTTGAGACAGTCTGAAATTTATGGGAAGGTGAATTAAATAATGTTCAATTTCATATAAATATAGGAAACTTTATATATAAATGTTAAAACTATTAATAAGAACAGAGCTTTTCTGGGATAGTCTAGATTTTTTTTTTCAGTGTTTTTCATCTAGATACATTTTCCTCTGACCCAATCTTGGTCCTGAAAAGTTCTTTTTTTATTTTTAAATTTTTATTTTTTTAATACTAGTTACAGTTTATTAACCTTGTATCCCAGCTGTAACCCCTCCCTCTTTCCCTTCCAATCCCACCCTCATCTCCTCCCTGCCCCTTTCCGAGTCTACTAATAGGGGAGAACCTTCTCCCCTTTCATCTGATACTGGTTTCTCAGGTGTCTTCAGGACTGGCTGCAAAGTCCTCCTCTGTGGCCTAGCAGGGCTGCTCCTCCCTCGGGGTTGGGGGGGAGGTCAAAGAGCCCACCATTGAGTTCATGTCAGAAACAGTCCCTGTTCCCCTTATTAGAGTACCCACTTGGATACTGAGCTACCAAGGGCTACATCTGAGCAGAGGTTCTAAGTTGCATCCATACATGGTCCTTGTTTGGAGAAAAAGTCTCATAAACGATCCCTGTGCCCAGATATATTTGATCCTTGTGTAACTCCTGTCCTCTCCAGGTCATATTAACTGCCCCCAACCCTTTTTTTTTCTCAACCATATTTGTAGCAGCTTTATTCGTAGTAGCCAGAACCTGGAAACAACGCAGATGTCCCTCAGTTGAGGAATGGATACAGAAATTGTAGTACATTTACACAATGGAATACTACTCAGCAATTAAAAACAAGGAAATCATGAAATTTGCAGGCAAATGGTAGGACCTAGAAACGATCATCCTGAGTGAGGTATCCCAAAAGCAGAAAGACACAAATGGTATATACTCACTTATATAGACCTATAAGATAGGATAAACATAAAATCTATACACCTAAAGAAGATGAACAAGAAAGAGGACCCAGGATACGATGATCAATCCTCACTTAGAAAGACAAATGGGATGGACATTGGATGTAGGAGCAAACAAGTAACAGGACAGGAGCCTACCACAGAGGGCCTCTGAAAGACTCTACCTAGCAGGGTATCAAAGCAGATACTAAGACTCATAACCAAACCTTTGGCAGAGTGCAAGAAATGTTAGAGCTTATTAACCTAGTACACTGTTGTGCTTATCCATATCTTTACTTAACAAAAACTAGTAGAGTTTCTGTAACATGTCAGGCTCCATAGCTAGCACTGGGAATACAAGAAGAAACAGGTAAATGATCCTATTTTTCAGTGATTTTAAGGTTGGGTGCAAAAAAAGTTCTATTGACATATTCACATTGATAATGATACAAACACTTACTGCATGGTACCATGAAAAATGATAGAGAATATGGAAGAATATTCGTCAAAATCTACCTGGAAAATTAGAAAATTTATTCCTGAAATTATGGATTGTATAAAAAAATCATATCTCCATAATTCAGCTCATGTATTCTAAAATTTAAACTATTTTAACCTTCAAAGATAATCTCAATATTTGACATTCTCAACTAATGTTATCTTTAAAATATCTTAAAGTTTTTACTTCTCTGAATAATTTTGTTAAAAAAATGAATACTTTATTAGATGGCCTTTAAAAATATAGACTATTGAATTTTTATTAAACAATTTAGGATTCATTAGCTCGTAACACGAAGGTCCATATTTTCTGCGTTCTGAGTTCTTCAGCGCCTTACTTTTGTTTGACAACACTTAGTAGGAGTTATCTTCTCTACTGTCCACTAGGAAAACATAGGGGAGAGCCTTATTTGAACTTAAATGTAAATAAAAACCTGTCTTTTTCTAAAATAAAATATTCTGACATGCCTGACTATCAGCTCTTCGATGCAGCCATTATGTGAGAAAGGACATTAGGGTTTTGATCTAGTTTCTCTTGGCTTGTGGATCACTGTGATCGTTATGGGAAGAATTCAAACGAGGTACACAGAGAGCAATACAGAAGATAGGCAGACTTTGATACAGACTACAGCAGAGGTCAAGGCTGGCAGTGGACAATGGTCACTGTGAGTTTTATGCTGATCTCTGCTTTAGACATTCTCTAGAACAAGCAGTTTTACCTGGAGGCTGCTGTCTTGTCTTGTTGATAGATTGGCCTGTTTGTTTGACTCTCAGAGAACAGAAATATGCTATGACTGTTCTGTAACAGGAAGCCTTGTGTTGTTATACAGTAATCTTATAAGGTTTATGATCGGTGGAATGAGGTTTATAAAGTTAGACATTAATGACTCTTCTGCAGGTCAGTATGACACATCTCTTCCTAGGACCAGAGATATATAACTCAGGTTCCATCTTACTGACCAATGAGTGGAGCACTGCAGTTCTAGTCTAGAAGCCTTTGGAAAGGAAGGAAGAGTCCAATTCCAGTGCTTTTTAACTCTGCTAAAATGTAACTAATTATCAAAGAGCTCCCACTAACATGTTCAGGCCTTAAAATCAATTAGGACTTTGGGTGTCAAATCAATCTTGATATTCTTTGCCGAAGTAAGGCATAAAAATAATTTGTGTTTTTGTTGTTGTTGTTTTTTTTTTTTTTTTGGCTGACTTTTAGGCCTCAGCAAGTGATCAAAAGGTGCTATATAGATGTAGGTAGACATTAATTACACCATCTGAGGGTGAATTGATTGTAAATTAGGGGAAATAAAATGCAGGCTGTGGTTAAGCACCCAACTTCTAAAGACTGATGGAATCATGGAATCCCTACTAAGACAGTAATGGATATAGTTCATTTTCACCATGAAAACACAGAGATCCAATTTTAAAGCCATTCGCCAAAGAACGTTGGTTTCTGACATTGTTTAAATCTATTTTTGCAGATCCTGTGGAACAGATAAGAAAAAAAATGGGAATAGCACTACCCCAAGATCCAGCTGTCCCCTCCTGGGCATATACCCAAAAGATCCCCCCCCCCCAATTCAATAAGGACATTTGCTCAACCATGTTCATAGCAGCTTTCTTTGTAATAGCCAGAATCTAGAAACAACCTATATGTCCCTCAACGAAGGAATGGGTATGGAAATTGTGGTACATCTACATAGTGGAATACTAGTCAGCTATTAAAAACAAGGAAAAAATGAAATTTTCAGGCAAAATGATGGAATTAGAAGAGATCATCTTAAGTGAGGCAACTCAGACAAAGAAAGACAGACATGGAATACACTCACTAATAGGCAGATATTAGCTGTATAATATAGGACAGCCATCTACAGACCTAAAGAAGCTAAACACTAAAGAGGACCCTAGGGAGGATGCTTAAATCTCATTCAGAATGGAAAAAAGGATAGACACCAGAGGAGCTGGAAGAGAGGAAACAGAAAGGGAGTCTACCATAGAGGGTCCTCTGAAAGGATTCACCCAACAAGGGACTATGCAGATGCTGAAACTCATGGCCAAACTTTGGGCAGAGCTCAGGGAGTCTTATAAAGGAAGAGAGAGGTGAGATTAGAGGAACATGAAGTGGGCAGGAGCCCCACAAAGAAACCAACAAAACTAAAAGATCTGAGCCCAGGAGCTCCTGCAGAGACTGATGCACCAAAGGAGGACCATGCATGGAGAGGACCTAGACTTCCTGCTCAGATATGGCTAAAATGCAGCTCAGTGTCCATGTGGATCTCTGAGTGAGGGGAGCAGGGACTGCCTCTATCATGAACTCAGTTGCCTGCCCTCTGATCACTCACCCCTGATGATGCAGCCTTGCCAGGCCACAGAGGAAGAGGATCCAAGCAGTCCTGATGGGACTTAACAAGCTATGGGCAGATGGCAATAGCAGAGAACTCTGCCTTTCAGTGGACTAGGGGAAGGGGATGAGAGGAAGAAGGACAGAGAGTGGAGGTAGGGGAGTTGAGGGAGGGGGGCTTTAATTGGGATATATAATGAATAAATTGTTAAGAAAAAGTAAAATTTAAATAAAATTTAAAAAGAGCTATCAGAAACATTTGCAGCCTTTGCTTTGACAACGATATATAAGTTTCTCTGCATAGCTATAAAGATATCTAAGGCCACACTGTTTTGTGTATTTTCTTGTATAATTATTTGTAAATTTAAAGTTAAGGAAAAAACATTCCTAGGGTGAAATGAATAGCTTTGTATGATGAAGTATAGAAAGTGTGACTACAAATACAGTGTAAGTGTGCTAGAATCTGTTGTTCTGGCAAGTAAGAGTACCCAGTAGATTCAAATCACGGTGGAGAATGCACAAATTGGATTTATTTTGGTATTTCACAAGTGAGCCGGCCTCACAGTGAGGTCCATGATGACAATAAGCAGAAGCCGAAAGCAATAGAGATGACTAGCATAAATGCAAAGTGAATTCTGCTTAAGGACAGATGGTACATTACAAGGTCCAAAGAATCAGTTAGTTACAGTTTTTCTGAACATTTGAATGAATGATTTTGCTGAATGCAATGAATTTTCTGTCTTTAAATTATACTCCGTTTTCTTAGAAGGATGGGGCTATTTGGGAGCTAAAACGGAACCACAGGCTAGAATGTTAAATTTCGTGCATAGCGCACTGCTTTATCAAAGACATTCACTGACTTCTACTTCAGGACGTACGCTGATGAAAATTAATACATTTTTTCCTTTTTTAATTTTTTGAAGTTTATTATTTTGAGAATTTCATCCGTGAATATGTGTTTTGATCAACTCCATTCATGACTCTTTCCTCATCCACCCCTCTTGTATCCCTTCTCCCAATAAGCCTAGGGACCTCCTCTTACATTATCATAGGCTGAATGAGGCAACACAGTAGAAGGAAAAAGGTCCCCAAAACAGGAAAAGATTCAGAGATAGTCCTCCTCCCACTGTTAGGAGTTCCACAAGAAGATGAAGCTACACTCTCATATATGCAGAGGGACTAGGTCAGATTGATGCAGGCCCTACTAATCATCAGTTCAGTCTCTCAGTCTCTATGAGCACAAGCTAGCTGATTTTGTGTGTTTTTGTGTAGTATTCTTTTTTTTTTCTTTCTTAATTACACTTTATTCACTTTGTATCCCCCCTGTAGTTCCTTCCTTCTTCCATCCCAATCCCTCCCTTTCTCCACCCTCTGCATGCATGCCCCTCCCCAAGTCCACTGATAGGGGAGGTCTTCTTTTCCTTCCTTCTGATCCTGGTCAATTAGGTCTCATCAGGAGTGGCTGCATTGTCTTCTTCTGTGGCCTGGTAATGATGCTTCCCCCTCAGGGGGAGGTAAGCAGGCCAATTAGTTCATGTCAGAGGCAGTCCCTGTTCCTATTACAATGAAACTCACTGGACAATGAGCTGCCATGAGCTACATCTGTGCAGGGGTCTTAGTTTATCTCCATGCATAGTCCTTGGTTGGAGTGTCAGTCTCAGGAAAGACCCCTGTGCTCAGATTTTTTGGTTCTGTTGCTCTCCTTGTGGAGTTTCTGTCCTCTCCAGATCTTACTGTTTCCCACTTCTTTCCTAAGATTCCCTGCACTCTGCACAAAGGTTGCCCATAAGTCTCAGCATCTGCATTGATAGCCTGCAGGGCAGAGCCTTTCAGAGGTCCTCTGTGTCAGGCTCCTGACTTGTTCCCTCTTTTCTCTTTCTTCTGATGTCCAATCCTCTTTGCCTTTCTGGATAGAAATTGAGCATTTTAGCAAGAGTCCTCCCTCTTGATTAGTTTCTTTAGATGTACAGATTTTAGTAGGTTTATCCCATGTTATATGTCTATATGAGTGAGTATATACCATGTGCGTCTTTCTGCTTCTGGGATAGCTCACTCAGAATGCTCTTTTCCAGATCCCACCATTTAACTGAAAATTTCATGATTTCCTTGTTTTTGATTGCTGAGTAATATTCCATTGTGTAGATATACCACAATTTGTGCATCCATTCCTCCCCTGAGGGGAATCTGGGCTATTTCCAGCTTCTGGCTATTACAAATAAGGCTGCTACAAACATGGTTGAGCAAATGTCCTTATTGTGTACTTGAGCATCTTTTGGATATATGCCTAGGAGTGGTATAGCTGGATCTTGAGGAAGTGCTATTCCTAGTTGTCTGAGAAAGCACCAGATTGTTTTCCAGAGTGGTTGTACATGTTTACATTCCCACCAGCAGTGGAGGAGGGATCCCCTTTCTCCACAACCTCTCCAGCATGTGTTGTCTCTTGGGTTTTTGATCTTAGCCATTCTGATGGGTGTAAGGTGAAATCTTAGGGTCATTTTGATTTGCATTTCCCTGATGGCTAATGAGGTTGAGCATTTCTTTAAGTGTTTCTCTGCCACTCAATATTCCTCTGTTGAGAATTCTCTGTTTAGCTCTGTACTTCATTTTTTAATTGGATTACTTGATTTGTTGGTGTTTAACTTCTTGAGTTCTTTATATATACTGGATATTATCCCTCTGTCAGAGATAGAGTTAGTGAAGATCCTTTCCCAATCTGTAGGCTGTCGTTTTGTTCTGACGACAGTTTCCTTTGCTTTACAGTAGCTTTTCAGTTTCATAAGGTCCCATTTATTGATTGTTGCTCTTAGAGCCTGTGCTGTTGGTGTTCTGTTCAGGAAGTTGTCTCCTGTGCCAATGAGTTCAAGGGTATTCCCCACTTTTTCTTCTATCTGATTTAATGTGTCTGATTTTATGTTGGGCCTTTGATCCACTTGGACTTCAGTTTTGTGCAAGTTGATAAGTATGGATCTATTTGCACTTTTCTACATGTAGACATCCAGTTAGACCAGCACCATTTGTTGAAGATGCTGTCTTTTTTCCATTGAATGGTTTTGGCATCTTGTCCATAAATGTGTGGATTTACGTCAGGGTCTCTATTTGATTCCATTGATCCACCAGTCTGTCTCTATGCCAGTACCATGTAGTTTTTAGTATTGTTGCTCTATAGTACAGCTTGAGATCAGGGATGGAGATACCTCCAGAAGATCTTTTATTGTAGAGTATTGTTTTAGCAATTCTGGGTTTCTTGTTTTTCCATATGAAGGTGAGAATTTTTCTTTCAAGGTCTGTAAAGAATTGTGTTGGTATTTTGATGGAAATTGCATTGAATCTGTAGATTGCTTTTGGTAAAATGGCCATTTTTACTATATTAATCCTGCCAAGCCATGAGCATGGGAGATCTTTCCATCTCAAAGGGATACAAATTGGAAAGGAAGAAGTCAAAGTATCACTATTTGCAGATTATATGATAGTATACCTGAGTGACCCCAAAAATTCTGCCAGGGAACTCCTACAGCTGATTAACACCTTCAGCAAAGTGGCTGGACACAAAGTTAACTAAAAAAAAAAAAAAATCAGTAGCCCTCCTGTATACAAAAGACAAAAGGGCTGAGAAAGAAATTAGGGAAACAACACCCTTCACAATAGCCACAAATGACATAAAGTACCTTGGTGTAACCCTAACCACGCAAGACAAAGATTTGTATGAAAAAAATTTCAAGTCTCTGAAGAAAGAATTAGAAGAAGATTTCAGAAGATGGAAAGATCGTGTAGTATTCTTGATCCCTCTGGATGCTACAGTCCTCCTCCTTGTCTTCTGCAGGATTCTGTGAGCTCTCCTTAATGTTTGGCTGTGCGTCTCTGTAGCTGTTTTCCATCAGTTGCTAGATGAAACCTCTCCTATGACAATTGGGTTAGTCACCAGTCTATGAGCAGAGCAGATTAGCATTAGGAATCATTTCACTGATTTTTTTTCAATCCTACTTGTTTCCATATTAGGCTTCTGAACTATCCAGCCTCTGAATCCTGGCCCTACAGGCAGTGTCAGGGGTTGGCTCCATCTCATGACATGGGGCTAAAGCTGGACTAGTCATTGGTTGACCTCTCCCAAAATACAGCTTGTAGGCAGGACAAATTGTATGTCAGAGGTTTTGTGCCTGAGTTGGTGTTCCAATCCCTGCACTGGAAATCTTGCGTGTTTACAGGAGATGGCTAGTTCAGGCTCCATATCCCTTTCCCCACCCCCATTACAAAGAGTCTTAGCTAGTGTTATACTCATAGATTACTGGGAGTTTTCATTGCACTAGGTTTTTACCTTGTCCCAAGAAAGCACCCTGAAGCAGCTATTAAAAGTCTTCCATCCTCTCCCGTCCCCCGGAAAAAAGCACAGGGTCAGACAGGTTCAGCACAGAATTCGACCAGACTTTCAAAAATAGTTAATGCCAATACCTCTCAAATTATTCTACAAAGTAGAACCAGAAAAAACAAAACAAAACAAAAAAAAAACTTTGCAAAATTCATTCTATGAGGCCACAGTCAGACGGATAACCAAACCACAAGACTCAAAAAAGAAAGAATTACAAACCAGCTTTCCTCATGAACATTGATGTGAAAATACTAAATAAAATATTCATAAACCAAATCCAAGAACACATATAAAGATCATCCACCATCATCAAGTAGGCTTCATTCTAGGGATGCAGGAGTGGTTCAGGGTACAACAATCTGGCCATGCAATTGACCATATTTAAAAAACCGAAAGAAAAAAAATCACATAATCTTTTCATTAGATGCTGAAAACACCTTCGACAAAACCCAACACCCCTTCATGATAACAGTTTTGGAGGAATCAGGGATACAAGGGACAAACCTAAACATAATAAAGGCAATTTACTTTATTTAATTGTATAGCCAACTTTAAATTAAATGGAGAGAAAAACAAGACACTCCCACGAAACTCCTGAACAAAACAAGGCTGTCCACTCTCTTTATAGCTATCAAATATAGTACTTGAATTTCTAGCTAGAGCATGTACCCTTTTTTTAAAGCAAGTTCATTTAGTGCCATCAGTATGCGTGTGGACGTATGATCACTCCTGGAACACGTCCGTTCTATCAGCATCCACATCTGAAAAAACTAAATCACCCTCCCCTAGCAGCCTTCACTTGCCAACAGCTCTTCAGCCAAGTGTGGGTCTTGTGCTGGCTTGGAAAATAGACCTTTTTTTAAAAGAATTGTTTATAAAGCTGTTGCAATCATTAGGCAAATAATAAGCTCCTGGTGTGATAAAATGTTATTTCACTGTTTTGTCTAAAAATAAGATATTTAGACTTAATAATGTATTTTCTTTAACAGTAAATAATCTTTTTATAAAATAGACGCTGGTCACATGTAAATATGCCTTTGCGTTTTCTGTTGGTATTAACTTTAAATGTCATTCTAAATATCATTTAAATTTACCACTTTGACTAACCGTAGATATATTCTACATTCATTAAAAGGGACAAGAATAAAGCAACTCAACAGAATAACACAAGATCACCAACATTTTCATGAATTTTAAAGCAATTCTGTTGCCTTTCAGTAAATTACCTATCATCTAAGCTCCTGCCAACGCCTTGCATCTTGGATTCTACTGAGATACTATGAATCCTGATGTAGAGAGCATTCTTTGGTGAATCTCTCGATGGGAAGGTCAGCATGATGGAACAAAAGTCATGTGTGGCTCCTAAATTTATGCTGCTCATATCTCTCTTGTTTATGGTCTCTTTATGACAACTTGTGTGGCTTGACTTTTGTTGTGTGGCAGGAATCTTATCCTGACCGGGGAACATTTCTTATGCTCTATGCTATTCATTTGGAGTTCCTATGTGTTAAAGAAAAAACAAACAAACAAACAAACAAACAAACAAACAAAAAAAACCCGTAATTTTTAAAGTGAAGATATGATTCTTTGCTTTTATTTTTCTGTCTTCCAAAACATCCTTTGTGCTCTAAAGTAATTTAAATTAGTTAGTTAAATTTTTCTTAAATGTATAATTTAGGAATAAATGACTAAGAGAATGGTAACCTTCCTTCAGCTAGTTCAATTATTTTTTCATTTTAAATGACCTTATTTTTCTGTTTTATGATTTTTCTGTGAAGAGTATTATTCAACATGCACTTGATTTGGACTGACTTTTACTTCTTAAATGCTTGTTATTATATTTGATAAGGAACTCCACATAGTTCAATAACTACATATTTTATTATGGTTTCTTTAATTATTATTAAAAGTTTTAAAACCTTGATGTTATGTAATTCCCAAATGCCTATACTAAAAGGAAAAGCTCTTCTTCATTTTCTTCACACAAATTCTCATTTTGATATAAAAGGTTTTATAATTTTTAATCTAAAGTTAATAACCTTTTGTGTTATTGCATTGTTGACTGTATTACGTCATTTGCTGTTGTGAGCATCTAAGAGAAATTAAAAAGGATTAATGAGTAAAGTAAACTAGAAACAATGATGATGACAATGAGATAATTCACCAGAAGCTCTTGAAGAGATACATATTAGCACATTGCTTTATTTTTAAATTAAACATCACTCATAAGTTTTGAAGGTATCAGCTTATTCTACATACTTATAGTTTAGCTGGAAGTTAAATGAATAAAATTCATAAACTTTGGGCAGAGTGCCAGAATCCTTATGGAAGAAGAGGGAGCTGGAAGGACCTGGAGGGGACAGAAGCTCTACAAGGAGAACAACAGAGCTAAAATACCTGGGCCCAGGAGGTCCTGTAGAGACTGATACTCCAATTAAAGACCATGCATGAAGAGGACCTGTTCAAAGTAAGCCCATTGGCTCTTCAGTTTCCAAGTGGGTTCGCTGGTAAGGGGAACAGGGACTGTCTCTGACATGAACTCAGTGGCCAGCTCTCTGATCACCTACCCTTGGAGTTGCAGCCTTGCCAGGCCACAGAGGAAGATATGCAGCCAACTTTGATGAGACCTGATAGACTAGGGTCGGATAGAAGTGGAGGAGGTCCTCCTCTATCTGGAGACTAGGGAAAGGGCATAGGGGGAGAAGAAGGGTGGATGGGACTTCGAGGACACAAAGGAGGGAGGGCTGCAGCAGGGATACAAAGTGAATAAATAGTAATAAATAAATAAGTATATAAATAGCATTAAATAAAAACGATTTACTTTTTTAAAGTGAGTCAGCTATTCGGCTGAAATTACATGACTACTGTTTTCAACTTTTTCATAGATAAATAACTTAAATGAAAAAACACTCCACGGTTATATTTATTAAAACTGATTCATGCAAATATTAGTTTTTCTTATCAAAGCCTAAAACATAAATGATTAAAAATTTGTTATTTGTACTATGAAAGAACCTAAATATATTTTGAAACTTGCTAGTTACATGTTTATTATTGTGCATGTTTATTTCAAATACAGGGAATGTTGAAACACTGTGAAACCATTACTGCTAAGACTTAGTTATAGCGTTAAAACAAAATAAAAATTCTGAAAATACTTATGGAATCTAAAGTGACAATGGAGCCTTTTCAAGTTCAAAGTGCTAAAACTTAGGTTTTTGATATTTCTGTCCTTCAGTCATAGGTGACCTGACATCACATTTCCATGGATCTTCTTGGCTCTTGACAGCAGTGACTAACTCAGTCCATCCACAATGGCTCACGTTGAATTAACTGCTCAACTACTCAATTTAACAGAGGTGTCTGGATAGTAACCATTCAGCCGGAACCACAATCATGATCATAATGGAACGTTAACAACAGTGACTACCCAGCTTTGGCCAAACTGCTGCTCTGTGATGAAAACATCGTAAATTATTAGGACTCCTTGAGGAAGGTTGTGTATTTGTAAGTCCTTGCAGGACTTTTGCCATTTTGAACCTAAAGTTTCAGAAGTATGAGCCTTCTGAATAAATGAGTGCATTCATTATTTTTCCCAGAGAAATTATTGTTATTCTACTTGCTATACTTGCTAACCTTAACCACTTCCTAGAATGAAAAAAAAATCATCACTATCATCATTGGAAGTGATATTTTTGACAAAAAAAGATTATCAAAATTGAGAGTATTAGAAATAATACCAGTAAACTTTTAGATAATTAGTTATTTGGGACTTGGGATAAACAGAAAAATCCACAACAACAATAGCACAATACAAATTAAGATGAAAAGGAATGTTTATGCTGCATGAAAAAAGAAATATTAGAGAAGATGTAGACAGGGCAAAAATAAAAGTTCAGTTAGTTGACAGTATATAAAAGAACCATCATTTATAAGAACATAACAGGATAAATTAAAATCTTATAATTTAATAATATGTATAACATAATTAGAATTTATATCTCTCTAACATATATATGTACTATATTTTGTTTTGTTTGCCTTGAAAAGTATCAGTTAACATTTGGAATATATTCATATGCATTAGATAATTCAATCAAATCAAATCAAATCCTGAGGCAAATAGTGCGTTATGAACTTGAGTATTCTATTAAATCTTTATGGGTTAGCCTGGAGGACAAAATATCAAAAAAAAAAAAAAAACAGAGGTAGATTTAGTGTATTGTACTGTGCACATAAATATCCTGACAATTATTCAATAGTAGATCTAACGGCATGGGAATAGGGCATGGCAGACATTGTCAAAGCTTCTTTGTTTTTGTAATTTTTTTATTTATTCTTTATTAATTATACTTTATTCACTTTGTATCCCCCCTGTGGTTTCCTCCCTCCTCCATCCCAACCCCTCCCTTCCTCCACCCTCTGCATGCATGCCCCTTCCCAAGTCCACTAATAGGGGAGGTCTTCTTTTCCTTCCTTCTGATCCTAGTGAATTAGGTCTCATCAAGAGTGGCTGCATTGTTTTCTTCTGCTGCCTGGTAATGTTGCTTCCCCCTCAGGGGGAAGTAATTAAAGAGCAGGCCAATCAGTTCATGTCAGAGGCAGTCCCTGTTCCTATTACAATGGA
Source organism: Psammomys obesus (assembly GCF_907164565.1). Lineage (NCBI taxonomy): Eukaryota > Metazoa > Chordata > Mammalia > Rodentia > Muridae > Psammomys > Psammomys obesus. Next base: position 43,238,335 of record NW_026585504.1, on the reverse strand, counting down.
ACTCACTTGGACACTGAGCTGCCATGAGCTACATCTGTGCAGGGGTCTTAGGTTATCTCCATGCATAGTCCTTGGTTGGAGTGTCAGTCTCAGGAAAGACCCCTGTGCTCAGAAATTTTTGGTTCTGTTGCTCTCCTTGTGGAGTTTCTGTCCTCTCCAGATCTTACTGTTTCCCATTTCTTTCCTAAGATTCCCTGCACTCTGCACAAAGGTTGCCCATAAGTCTCAGCATCTGCATTGATAGCCTGCAGGGCAGAGCCTTTCAGAGGTCCTCTGTGTCAGGCTCCTGACTTGTTCTCTTTTTTCTCCTTCTTCTGATGTCCATCCTCTTTGCCTTTCTGGATAGAAATTGAGCATTTTAGCAAGAGTCCTCCCTCTTGATTAGTTTCTTTAGGTGTACAGATTTTAGTAGGTTTATCCCATGTTATAATGTCTATATGAGTGAGTATATACCATGTGCGTCTTTCTGCTTCTGGGATAGCTCACTCAGGATGATCTTTTCCAGATCCCACCATTTACCTGCAAATTTCATGATTTCCTTGTTTTTTTATTGCTGAGTAATATTCCATTGTGTAGAAGAACCACAATTTCTGTATCCATTCCTCCACTGAGGGGCACCTGGGCTGTTTCCAGCCTCTGTCAGTTCCTGCACCTATCTCACTACTTGCCTACTAAATAAATATAAATGTTTTTGGGAAACCTCCGGTGTTGGTCCTATTTGAGCAATATTAAAAAGAAAAAAGACTGCACAAGCCTTGGTATGGAATGCAGTGGCACAATACATATGAGATCCGCACAGGGCTTGTGATTTGTTCTGATGGCTCAGAGGCAAATGCACTTGCCAGCAAGAGCCACAACCTGAGTTTATTCCCTGGAATCCAGGTAATTACAGGAAAGAGATCATCCTCTGGCCTCACATGAGTGCATGACTCCACAGATACACACACACACACACACACACACACACACACACACACACACACGGGTAAGTGAAGGTAAGAACAAAACACGCTCCTGTTATCTCTCATTTAAAGAATAAATCGATGCTCAAATATTTAGCCTTTTTCAAGTGAAATATATATACCACATGCTGAGTTGGGCTAGAGTACTGTGTGTTCATCTGTGTTGCCATGGAGATTCCTAAAACACATTTGATTTAGTCAATGTTGGTTTTATATTCTTGGCTATTGCTTCCCTGGATGAATAAAACTTAGAAAGGAGTCAAGATTCCAGAGTGTGGTGCAGCCAGCTGCTCTGCCTAGATAACGTTCCTATCTTGTCTCTGGCTATAATATACTTTATATATCTTACTGTTCTTGAATGGTTGTTTGTAGATAATGTTTTCCACTTTTTCTACTTCTTATTTTAATGGACTAAATAAGATCTGTGCATTAATAGATACCACGTGATGTTCCATACCTTAATTCATTACATAAAATTTAGATTGGTTTAAATTTATCTCCTAAAACATTTAGCAATTTTTTTTTTGTGGTTAAAAACTTCCACACTTCTCTTTTTAAAACATTTTTCAATTTTTTTTTATTTAAAATTTTTAAATAATTATATTTTGATCATAGTTTTGGCATTTCCCCAGGTCTTCCCAGATCGTCCCATTTACTGACCCATCCAAATTTATGTTCTCTCTCTTTCTTAAAAACATCCCCACCATAAATACAAGAAACCAAAACATAACAAAAATTAAAAATATAAAATAGATACCAACCTATAATAAAATAGCACAGGAAAAGCTATGGACTCTGTTTTGTCTTGTTCCTGGTTTGAGGCCTGCCTTTCTGGATCGTGTCTTTTCATTCTATGTTATATTTACAGTTTACCTTCTCTATACTGTGGTATTATAATCCCACTTTTCACATTTTAAGATATAAAATAATCTTTAAACTGTAAAATAACTTTCTCCCAAAATGAGCCATAGGTCTTTGAAATTCGTGATTGTTGGTGATCTAAGGGTAAATTGTAAAGAATGTACTAGAGAAGTACATATCTTCCAAAAATTAGCAGAATTTGGTTAGTCCTGGGGCTCAAAGAGAGTAGAGAACAATACTGTGAATTCAGAAAAAGAAATGAGCCACAATTACAAATTAAGGAGAGCTTAAATCAGCATATGAAAACAATATCAGAGAAGGGTCTGAGGTGCTATGAAGGGATAGACCAGGCAAAGGTACTTCCAGAGTTGGGGTTTGAGACATAAGATTAGATAAGTGTATTGATATCACATAGAAACAAACGTTTTCATTTGATATGTAAACTTATATAAATAATATATATAACATTTCTCATGATAAAAATTGAATTAATTTAAATTATATTTGTATCTCATTTAATTCTCGTTTTTTTTAATCCTGAAAGAATAATGTTAATTCATTCTTTGTAGTCATCTTAGATTAGTGGTTTCTGATCTAGCAGCATTTGTAAGAAAATTATATTACATTTAGAGTCCTAGAGGTTGATAAGCAACTGACAAACTACTTATAAAATCAGAACTGGAATTCTGCAAAATACCATAGGAAATGTCATGCTTTAAGTTTTCTCATGGTAGCATAAATATAAATTTGTGGTCTTTCCAACAAGAACATGAAGTTAACATTTTCTGATATAACAATGTTATATTTTTAACAATATTTCATTTAGTAAGTAATTCTATTAAATAGTAGATAATAGAAATAAAATGTCATCTTCAATGAATCATGGATTTTTTTTAGAGATTTAGGTTCATTTTCATATATATCTTAAAACATTTTATAACGTTTAAAAATATTTATTTTTTTAAACTTTATTATTATTATTTTATAATTTATTCACTTTGTATCCCAGTTTAGCCCCCTCCCTCATCTCCTTCCAGTCTCTCCCACCCTCCCTCTTTCTCCTCTATCTCTCTCTCCCAGTCCACTGACAGGGGAGGACCTCCTCCCCTTCTATCTGACCCTAGCCTATCAGATCCCATCAGGACTGCCTGGATTCTCTTCCACTGTGGGCTGGCAAGGTCACTTCACCAAGGGGATGTGATCAAGGAGCAAGCAAACAAGTTCAAGTCAGCGGCTGTCGCTTCTCCCCTTACCAGGGCACCCACATGGAGACTGAGCAGGCTATATCTAAGCAGAGGTCTAGATCCTCTCTATGCAAGTTCTTCGGTTGATGCATCAGTCTCTGCAGGGCCTCCTGGGCACAGATTTTTTGGCGTCTCCTTGTGGGGCTCCTGTCCTCTCTAGGTCCTTCTATCTCCGGCTTCTTCCATAAGACTTCTTGTGCTGTGTCCCAAGTTTGGCTGTTGAATCTCTGCATCTGCTTCGATCCCCTGCTGGGTGGACATCCGTGGTAGGCTCCTGTCCTATTCCCCCTCTTCTAATGTTCCCTGTGTCTATCCTGTTTTCCCTCCGAATGAGAATTAAGAATTTTCCCTAGAGTCTTCCTGTTGTTTAGCTACTTAGATCCTTAGATTTTAGTATGTTTATCCTATACAATAAGACTAATATCTACTTATAAGTGAGTATATACCATAGGTGTCTTTCTGTTTCTGGGATACCTCACTCAGGATGATCTTTTCTAGTTCCACCCATTTGCCTGCAAATTTCATGATTTCCTTGTTTTTAATAGCTGAGTAATATTCCATTATGTAAATGTACCACAATTTCTGTATTCATTCTTCGGTTGAGGGACATCTGGATTGTTTCCAGTTTTTAGCTATTATGAATAAAGCTGCTATGAACATATTTGAGCAAATATCCTTGCTGTATTACGGAGCATCTTTTGGAAATATGCCCAGGAGAGGTATAGCTGAGTATTGAGGTAACACCATTCCCAGTTTTCTGAGAAAGCACCAGATTGATTTGCAAAGTGGTTTACAAGTTTACATTCCCACCAGCAATGGAGGAAGGTTCGCCTGTCTCCACATCCTCTCCAGCATGTGTCACCACCTGAGTTTTTGAGCTTAGACATTCTAATGAGTGTGAGATGGAATCTCAGAATCCTTTTGATTTTCCTCTCCCAGATAACAAAGTGCTTTGAGCATTTACTGTTTCTCTGCCATTTGATATTCTTCTGTTGAGAATTCTCTGTTCAGCTCTGTATCACATTTTTAATTGGATTATTTAGTTTGTTGTTAACTTTTTGAATTCTTTGTATATTCTGGATATCAGCCCTCTCTCAAATGAAGAATTGGTGAAGATCTTTCCCAGACTGTAGACTGTCCTTTTGTTCTGTTGACTTTGTCCTTTGCTTTACAAAAGATTTTCAGTTTCATGAGGACCCATTTACTGATTGTTGATTTTAGACCCTGAGCTCTTGGTTTCTGTTCAGAAAGTTGTCTTCTGTGCCAATGAGTTCCAGGCTGTTCCCCACTTTTCTTCTCACATATTTAGTGTGTCTGCTTTTATGTTGAGGTCTGTGATCCCCTTGGACTTTCGTGCAGCGTTATTAGTGTGGATCTATTTGAATTTTCCTACTTGTAGTTATCTAGTTAGACCAGCACCATCTGTTGAAGATCCTGTCTTTTTTCCATTGTATGGTTTTGGTTTCATTGTCACAATTAGGTGTCTGTAGCTGTGTGGGTTTATTTCTGGGTCGTTGATTCTATTCCATTGTTCCTCCAATCTTTTTCTATGCCAGTACCATGCAGTTTTTATTAGTGTTGCTCTGTAGTGCAGCTTAAGATCAGGGATGGAGAAACCTCCAGAAGTTCTTTTATTATTCAGGATGGCTTCAGCTATTCTGGGTTTTTTTATTTTTCCATATGAAGTTGAGAATTGGTCCTTCAAGGTCTATAAAGAATTGTGTTGGTATTTTGATGAGAATTCCATTGAATCTGCATAATGCTTTTGGTAGGATTGCCATTTTTACTATTCTAATCTTACTGACCATGGGAGTTCTTTCCATCTTCTGATATCTTCTTCAATTTCTTTCTTCTGAGATTTGAAGTTGTTTTTTATACAAGTCTTTCACTTGTTGGTTATTTACACCAAGGTACTTTATGTTGTTTGTGGCTATTGTAAAGGGTGTTGTTTCCCTAATTTCCCTAATTTCTTTCTCAGCCCAGTTCATCAATATTCATAAGAAAGAATGGTCTGAAAATATGTTAATTTCTTGGATGTTTGTGTGGCTTAGGTATCAAGGTGACTGTGACTTCACAGAATGAGTTTGGTAAAGTTCTTTCTTTTTATATTTTGTGAAGTAGTTTGAAGAGTATTGAAATTAGCTCTTCTCTGAAGGTCTGGCAGAATTCTGCCCAGAAACCACCTGGCCCTGGGTGTTTTTATAGATGGGAGACTTGATGAGAGCTTCTATTTCCTTAGGGGATATAGGACTATTTATTAATTTACTTACCTGATCTTGACTCAAGTTTGGCAAATGGAATCTATCAAGAAAATTGTCCATTTTGTTTAGTTTTTCAAATTTTGTGGCATATAGGCTTTTGAAGTAGGACCTAATGATTTTTTGGATTTCTTCAGGGTCTGTAATAATGTCCCCTTTTTATTTCTATTTTTGTTGATTTGGATAGTGTCTCTCTGGCTTTTAGTTAGTTTGGGTAAGTATTTGTCTTGTTGACTTTCTCAAAGAACCAGTTCTTGGTTATATGGATTCTTTGAATTATTTTCTTTGTTTCTAGTTTATTGATTTCTAGCTCTGATTTTGATTATTTCTAGCTGCCTACTCCGCTTGGGTGTGTCTGTTTTTTTTTTTTTCTAGTGCTTCCAGGTCTGCCATTAAGTTGCTTGTATGAGATGTTTGAATTTCTTTATGAAAGCACTTAATGCTATGAATTTTCCTCTTAGCACTGCTTTCATTATGTTCCATAAGTCTGAGTAAGTTGTGCCTTCATTTTCTTTGAATTCTATGAAGTCTTTAATTTCTCTCTATTTCTTCCCTGACCCAGCTGTCATTGAGTAGAGAATTGTTCAGTTTCCATGCATGAGTAGGCTTTTTGCTATTTCTGTTATTGTTGAGGTCTAGTTTTAGACCATGGTGGTCTGATAGGATACAAGGGATTATTTCAATCTTCTTGTATCTGTTGAGGTTTCCTTTGTGCCCAACTATGTGGTCAGTTTTGGAGAAGGTTCAGTGAAGTGCTGAGAAGGAGGTATATTGTTTTGTGTTTGGGTGAAAAGTTCTGTGGACATCAGTAGGTCCATTTGATTCATGATCTCTGTAAGCCTCATTATTTCTCTATTTAGCTTCTCTCTCAGTGATCTGCCCCTTGACACAGCACGATGTTGAAGTCTCCCACTATTAATGTGTTGGGATCAATGTGTGATTTAAACTTTAATAATGTTTATTTTACAAATGCAGGAGCCCTTGTATTGGGGGCATAGATGTTCAGGACTGGTAGATTTTCCTTGGATGAAAATGAAGTGTCCCTTCCCATCTCTTTTGATTAATTTTGGTTGAAAGTCTGTTTTATTAGATATTAAGATGGCTGCTTCAGTTTGGTTTTTGGGTCCATTTGTTTGGAGAATCTTTTTCCAGCCCTTTACTCTGAGGTACTATCTTTGTTGCAGAGGTGTGTTTCTTGATGTAGCAGAATGTTGGATCCTGTTTCCACAACCATTCTGTTAGTCAGTATCTTTTTTTTTTTTTTTTTTTTTTTTTTTTTGGAGAGTTGAGTCTATTGATGTTGATAGATAAATAGTGACCAATGATTGTTAGTTCCTTTTATTGTGGAGTTGGTGGTGATTGTGGTTCATGTGCTTGTTTTCTTTTGCTTTTTTTTAATGAAGATATCTTTATCCTGTGTTTTCTTGAGTGTAGTTGATCTCCGTGGGTTAGACTTTTTCTTCTAGTATCTACTGTAGGGCTGGTTTGCTGTGTATATATTTAAATTTGGTTATGACATGGCATATTTTGTTTTCTCCATGTATGGTAATTGAAAGTTTTGCTGAGTATAGCAGCTGGGTTGGCATCTTTGGTCTGTTAGTGTCTGCATAACATCTGCCCAGTTCCTTCTGGCTTTCAGAGTCTCTGCTGAGAAATCTCTTGTGATTTGGTTGTACTCACCTGTATTTCTTTGAGAGATTTGTCCATTTCCTCTTTATGTGCATCTAATAATTGCACAATCATAGATTTAAGATCATTTTCCTGTGTTTCAGCTGCATTAGAATATCCATTGATTTGGGGGGATTCTGCTGAAGCCATGATATCCTGGGTTTTGTTGCCTGTATTCTTATGCTGGCCTCTAGCCATCTGATTGTCTGTAGCCATAACTGTTTGCTCCTGGAGCCTGTATTGCAGACTGGGTTCACCCATCTCTGGAGTCTGGAGTAGTCTTCAGGAAGATGAGAAAGTTCCAGGGACTCATGATTGGGTGCTGGCTATCCAGATGTAGTTAAGTTAGGTAGGGTGCCGGTACAGTTGTCTTGATGGCTCAGGTGCTGGGGTAAGTGACTTGAAGGATAAGGTCCAGGCACAGATTGGGCTGTGAGCTTGGCATACATGCCCAGGTGCCAAGCAGATTTCATGTCTCTGCTGCTCAGACTTGTCTGTGCTATCCTGGATCCGTGTTCTGTGTGCTTCCACTGTTTGCCTTGTCTCCACAGAGTGACCAGCAGACAAGCAGAATGGTGGCCTGAATGCCTGGAATGGCTGCTCCAGAAATCTGATGCTGCCCTCAGGGGCCTGGGAGGGATCCAATGTCTGGCTGCTAGACAGGAGAGTACCTGGACCTGGAGCTCCTCATTCCCTGGCATACGTGGAGAGTGCTGGGGGCCCACAGTTCATGACTGTCAGACCAAGGAAACAGCCACATGGGAAGGGTGAGGTTGGGGGAGGGGTTGGAGGCTGGATCTGATCAGGCCTCAAAAGTCCCAGGAAACCTGAGGTTACCCTCAAGGGAACAGGAGGGATTCTACATCTGGTTTCTAGAGCAGAGGGTCCCTGGACTGGGGTTCTGCACTTGCTGGGGTGTGCAAATAATGCCAGGGGGTTCACAGTTTGCCATTCCTGGACCCAGGGGATGACCACCTGGGGCATGTATCCTATTGGCCCCAAATCATGGGATGCCCCCTCTAGTACTGGTAAGCCCCAAGATCGATGCTCTGGATCCAGTGGCCAGCTCACTCATGGGTTTCCGAGTGTTGGATCCTCTGCCCCTCAGATACAGTGCACACCGATCATGGCCATCTTGGAACTCTAAAAATATTTTTTTTTTTTTGCTCATAAAAATATGGCTAAATGCTGTAGGATTTTTTGTGACATTTATTTTATTCTTCAAATACTGAAGGTATGAGGTTCCTGGTTTTGACAGCACTTCAGTCAGCATTTACTAAGCATCTGTTAAGTGGGGTTACTGTTGGGCTGAAGTATAACATGCCCCAGGTCTGAACACATCAGGTTTGGAGACCTGGACAGTTTTACAATATCACATATGAAAGCTGCCTAGCCTAACCTTGGTTATATATTGGTTTCATTGAGTTTTTCTAAATTGACTCATTAATTTAAAGGACCAATATGATTGATTTTTTTTTTTTTTACTGCTGAGTGGAACTGATTTTGTATTAAGCAGTTCTGATCATTCAGTCATGCATAAGAACCCATGTAAATTAGATTTTTATATATAGTATCTTATAATTAAACTGTCAATTATAATTACTATCCAAAGTGATTGCATTGCTGGTCATTTTTGGATTTTCAACACTGAAAATATGTGAAATGTATGTTGACTTAGAAATTTAAATAACTAAATAATATATACAATTTATAAGTATATAATATTTTATTTCAATATTTTATTTTATTTAAATAAATTTATTTAAATTTTATTTCAAATATTTTATTTAAAAGATACTAGCAGCTTTTGTATTTAAATTTATATATTCACAAGTCATATAAATATAAATATATATATATATGTATGTATGTATCCTTGTCAAACAACTGGTAGTGAAAATTCACTGGTATGACTGTGATTACACATACCAAAATTAAGAAGAATATGTGTTACTTAAACAACTTAAACAAGAAACATACTTTATGGAATTTGAATAGAGGTTAAAGATTACAAAATAACAGTCTCACATATTCCATCCAAATTCAATGCAATGATCACATAGACAATACTTTTTACATAATTATGTTGAAATATCATACTCTAATTTAGAAAAAGACTTAATTTTGAAAATACAGATACTGTATATCTAAAACTGTCACATTCAATTTACTTGCAAATCCACTAACTGAACAAGCGAAATGCCTCTTATGCCTGTCTATATTTTGTTTCTGGAGGAAATGGTAGTGTCTCATTGGCTATTGATCACTGGGTCTTCTGGAATTTGTTTTCAGTGTCCTGTAGGAATCTATAATGACCTACCACAGTCTATCATCTTGGCTTGGGATACACAAAATATAATTTTTCAAGAGCCTATATAACGATTCGCCCTCTAAAGTTGGGGCCAGATACAAACACTTAAGCCTTCATAATGAGTCCTGAAGAAATGTTACCATTTGGATGTACTACTTCAAACCATCTATTGGCAACACTCATCTATGGTTAAGGAACACACAGTTTTTCAGCTAGTATGGTAGAGAATGTGCTCAATCCTGATACGTCTTGATGTGCTGGGATGGGTGGGGCTCCCCTTTTCGGAGGAGGTGGAGCAATATGAGAGAGAGAGAGAGAGAGAGAGAGAGAGAGAGAGAGAAGGAGAGTAGGACCAGGAGGAGAGGAGGGAGAGGAGTCTGTTTGGGCTATAAAGTGAATGAATAGATTAATAATTTTTTAAGAAAGTATTAGACTCTTGGCACGCATGGCCCAAGTGATGCTTTAGGTATGTATATATGGTTGTTTGGTGTGCTATATGAAACATTATCAAAGAGAAAATATTTCTGCAAAATTTGGAGGAAAAGAAAGGGTAGGTCTCAGTCATCCATGTTTACTGATAACAGTTAATATAACACTACAGCAATCATGTATAAGAGGGATCCCATGCATTCAAATGTCCTATAAATGGTGAACACAAGAACTGGAAGCGAGTTTCACAGCTGTGAAAGAATTGAATTGCAAATAAAATCCTTGGCTTTCTGACTTGTTGAAGGACAAAGAATCATGGTTTCTATTCTTTCTAAATAATTTGCTGTGTAATATACTAAGTATGTTATCTAGCATCCTCTCCACTTTGTTTCCCTAGTAACTTTTCACAGAGAACACATGTAGCATTATTAAGTTACTAGGTTTTTTTCCTGCTACAAATATGGAATTGATTCTGTGTCTGAACTAGACAAAGGAAAGTGTCTTAGAGAGGGTTCCTATTGCTGTGATAAAATTCCATGACCAAAGGCAGCTTGGGGAGGAAATGCTTTATTTCAGCTTTCAACTTTCCATCAGCAAGGAAGTCAGAGCAGAAACTCTGACAATGCAGGAATCTAGAGGTAGAAACCGAAGCAAGAAACCATGGAGGAGAGCTGCTTACTGGCTTACTCCTCATGTCTCACTCAGCTAGCTCTTACAGATCCCAAGAACAAATACCCTAGGGTGGGTAGAGCCACTCAAATCAATTATCAATTAAGGAAGTGCAGCGCAGGCTTGCTTACAGGCCAATCTTAGCTGAGGTTATTTCTCCCCAAAATGATTCTAGCCTGTGTCAAGTTGACATAAAACCAGCCAGCGCAGCTAGAAAGGGTGATTCACATCTGAAATTCAATTGTTTCCATATTTAGAAGTGAAATTATACTTCTGTGGGATGGGAGACTAGAGAGGACTATTTCATAGCTTGAAAGTTCAGAGATTCTTATTTTCACCCAGAGTTGATACATGTGACTTGGGCTAAAGTCAAGCACCATTCTCTCAGTAAAACTCACACTTCCTAGACAGTTATTAGGAAATAAGGCTTGAGTCATCCTACTGCTGTAAAGAGGGACGTCAGGTCAGCAGGTTCTCATAGCATTGGTGGCAGCATTAACTCCACAGCTGCAAAATCACCCTCTGGGTAAGGCACAGTGATTTAGGCAAAATACCTAGGGTATTTAAGTCAAGCTTAGTGGTTTACGTATTGTTTTTTGTTGTTTATCTTAAAAGTCTAGACATGATCTCACTCCACTGACCTTCTGGGGAACGTACTGGTTCCTGCCAAATACCTTAGTCTACAACTGTTCCTTACGTCATAGCAGACACGGGTTATGAGTCACGCAGTGTGGGGAAATGCTTTTTTATCTCTGAATTGCACTTTCTTTATCAAATAAGGTGAAATGGAACTGTGAATCTTGACTTTTAAGGATTCTCTCTTATTTCTCAGTGATTTTGCTATTTGATTATCAGATTGATATTGAATTAAAATTGATGATAGAGTTTCAACTTTAATATCCGAATGTAGATTTGGGCATTTTATGAAATAAGTTGCAACTATAAAATGTTAAGATAGCAACTCAGACAAAATAACAGGGAATGAATTCAGGGAGATATGATGGTTCCATCAAGAGGAAAATGGAGATCCAAAAAGTTATAAAAGTGGTTAGTGATCATATTAAGAGAACAGCAATATTGCCCCCTTTTTTTTCCTTTTATTCTTTCATGGTGTTGAATGAATCATTGTGTCCCATCCTAAACTTCTTACAGTCTTCTTTCACTGAAAGAAAACAGCTGAACTTGATTTCCTTTCAACATCTGCTCTGCACATGCTCCAGAACCATGCTAAGACTGTCTAGCTCAAATATATGTAAAAGCTCACTGGAAAATGACAAAAACTTAGGTGACTGAACAACACAAGCATAGAACTATTTCACAGTGTGATGGAAATAGTGGCCATCATGACCTCTTGCAGCACTTAACTTCTATCAGCTGTATTTTTCTCAACTGTAAAATAAATTGAGCCATTAATTAATTCTCAAGGTAATTATGTTTGGAATAATCCAAAGAGAGGTGCTTAGCATTATGCTTATCAATGAATTAATAGTCTACAAATGTTAGCTCTCTTATCATACCCCTAGGACCAATTGCTATTTCATACATAAATTACAGAAGATAGTAATCAAATAAATGTTAAATTTTTTTAATTTAATATATATTTATTACAATTTATTCACTTTGTATCCCCACTGCAGCCCCCTCTCTTGTCTCTTCCCAGTCTAACCCACCCTCCCTCTTCTGCCTCTATGCCCTTTTCCAAGTCCCCTGACAGGGGAGGACCTCCTCCCCTTCTATCTGACCCTAGCCTATCAGGTCTCATCAGGGCTGGCTGTATCATCTTCCTGTTGGCCTGTTAAGGCTGCAACCACCAGAGGAAGGTGATCAGAGAGCCAGCCACTGAGTTCACATCAGAGACAGTCCCCATATCCCTTACTAGGGAGCCCACTTGGAACAGAGAATTCTCAACAGAGGACTATTGAATGGCAGAGAAACACTTAAAAAAATGCTCAGCATCTTTAGTCATTCAGGAAATGCAAATCAAAACAAGTCTGAGATTTTACCTCACACCCATCAGAATGGTTAAGATCAAAAACTCAAGGGATGATGCATGCTGGATAGGATGTGGAGAAAGGGAACCCTTCTTCATTGCTGGTGGGATTTTAAACTTGTACAACCACTTTGGAAATCAATCTCATGCTTCCCCAGAAAATTAGGAATAGTGCTTCCTCAAGATCCAGCTATACCACTCCTAGACATACACCCAAAATATGCCCCACCACTCAGTAAGGACATTTGCTCAACCATGTTTTTAGAAGCTCTATTCACAATTAAAATAATTTAAAGGAAGAATATAAAACATAATCATAAAGAAACACTTTCACTCTCATGTTTTTCCAGCTCTATTTACAATAGCTGAAATGTATTCTCAAATTAATTACCCCTAATAGATTAATGTATGTGTATGCTTGTAAGGGATTAATGGTTTAGGAGCAACTTGCAAAAGTGACTTATATTTTCAATTTCTTTCGGTAAATTTTCCCTTTTATGAATGCAATAATAATAAACTCTGAGTCCCCAATAACGCATTGATGTTGCATTAAGGAAAAAAAAATTAAAGCACTTCCCTTTGGTGGCATTTAACCGGGAGAAAGCCTGCATCTGAGTTCTCTATTTCACTCCCCTGGTATCCTCCATGCTCTTGTCTTGCCTGTTGTGTGAATCTGTGCCTGTTTGTACGCTGCCCTGTGAATCTGAACCTTTCCCTGTGATTATGTGTCTGTGCCTATCACACGGCTTTGCTCTAGTTATTGAGCATCATGGGAAGTATCATATGGAGAAAGCATGGGGATGTTTTACAGTAATCCTCAACAGAGTTTTACAAGAGATTATGTTACTGACCCCACCTTGTTCCAACTGACCCAAACAACAAACCATACTACAAATATCGCTGTTTATCAAGTAATATCTTAATGCTGTATTGAACTTTTATGGGAATATTCATTTTATGAGACTTCTTTCAGCCTTTATTTGTGTTTTCTAACAAATAATTATCCTAATGCATACAAATTATTTTCAGTCAGGGATGTGGAAAAGTACATGATTTAAGATTACAGCTATGCATTAGTTTAGGTGGTAAAAATTAATTACATGGGAAATCCGAGGCAAATTGATTGTTACATAGTTTTCCTAAAAGTTGACTAAATAAGCATGCTGAGTATGCAATGGGCCAGCAGTCTTACAGTGTATTATTTACGCTGGCTGTGAAGGCCAACAAAAGTTCCCATTTCTTAGAATCTAAAAGATGTTTTTTCATAATTCATTACCACAGGACTGTTTATATATATTTGTGTATGAGTGTGCACATACAGAGAGATATTTAGATCTATAACTATAGGTCTATGCTTATATATCTATATATCATCTGTTTCTATTTATGATATAGGATATGTTACATGAAATAAATCAAACCCAGTAATATACCTGCATTATTGTATTTGTTTGCTGAATTTATAAAAGTCAAATTTCTGGAGAAAGAAAAATGTTAGTTTCCAAAAGCTGGAGCAAAGAAAATGAGAAAGAAATGATCACGGGTTTCAAAATTTCTACTATACAGAATAATTAATATCTCGTAAGGTGATCTTCTGAAGAGTGTTTATAGACTGCAGAAAGTTTTCTCAGAGCTAGGTGCAGTGGTGCACAACTTTAATCCTTGCACTCAGGAGGCAGAGGCAGGTGGATCTCTGTGATTTCAAGACCAGTCTGGTCTACAAAGTGAGTCCAGGACAGCCAGGGCTACACAGAGAAACCCTATCGCAAAAATTTTTTCTCTCCGGGATAGCTCTCATATTAAGTGCTTTACCAACAAAACACAAACATTAATTATACTAATTGAGTTGGGAGGAAACTTAGGAAAATGTTGGAAATTACTATAGTTATGGTGTTGATAATATTAATAGGTTGTGCGTGTGTGCAATGCTTGTCACCAAAAGTTTACATCAGATATGTCAACTATCCTAAAGGATAATCATGACTTAATAGAGTAGTGAAAACATCAGTACATTACCAGAATAGAGTGCAGACATAGTTTGTTCTTACCAAAATAAAAGAACAATCTACAATATTGAAAACACCTTACTCTCATAGTGTAGATCTTTTCTATACTATTTAGTTGTGTTCTTGGAATATGAAAATACTATTTAATTTCTTTTGTTTATTTCTTTCACCTATAAACTTAATTTTCAACCAGTTAGATGGTTTATCAGGTAAAGGAACCTGCAGTCAAGGCCTTTACCTGAGATCAGTAGTCAGAATCCACATGCTAGAAAAAGAGACCCTGACCTCGTATGCCATCCTCTCAGCTCCGCAATGTGCCTGAGCACACCTACACACATGATTACATGACAGGCTAAACAGGTAACTAACTAAAAAAATATAACCACTCAAAAGTATTTTTAATTTGGGATAGCTATTGCAAATGAAATTTATACTATTTAGCTCAGTGCTATGTAGCTCAAAATTAGGTAAGCGTCTATTATGTGCTATTGGCAGCAAGCTTGGACTTAACGAGTTATTGTGTTTCTTACACTTTAGAGAGAGCAATAGACGCATATGTGTACTGTGTGGTTGGTTTCATGTTCTGTTGTACAGGAAATCATGAAGGTGTGATTAAATTTACTGCCCTTCCCTCCTATATGCCCATTCTTTCCATGTTGTGAATATATCGCCCATCAGCGTTGCTTCAAATTAGAAGACAGCTTTTTTTTTTTTTTTAAATAATGACAGCCACTTACACCCTCATTGAACTTCTTTACAGAGTTATGTGTTCCTAACTCCATGCAAATTCCTTGTGTTGTTGGGGGCAAGATGGCAGCGCCAGGAGGACTCTCATTCTGAGGAGCAGCACAGCAGGATTGGCACAGTGACCCGCAATCAGAACTCGCGGCCATAAAACACAAGTGGTTGTGTTTCTCAGGTGAGAGGATACCCCACGGTGGGGGATTCGATCAGCTTTAACTCACCCGGCTAAACCGCGGAAGAGATCCCCGTTCCACCAGGCGCTTGGTCGCCAGCCCAGAGCTACCCGCCAGCACGATCTGGTCACGGTCCCAGACTGAACTGTGGGCCCACAACACCATAGACTGGATTTCCCAGTCGAGAGATAACCCCACGGAGCAGGAAACAATTGGGACCGACCCCAGGTTACCCAGACATCCCCTGGAAAAGACTCGGGTTCCGCGGGTGCCCCAGGAGCCAGCCCGGACCCAGAGCCGGGAGGGACAAAGGCGCCTGCACAGAGCCCTGCCTGCGCGCGGGATTCGCCGCCTCAGATAGAACTGTGGGCACCAGGGCAACAGGGCACCAGACTGTGTGTCTCTGGCAGGAGGAAACCCCCAGCGGAGGGGGTCAGCAGCTCTAACGCTTAGGACACCCAGCACCAAAACACTTCCTGGACTCACGCAGACTCTAGTGCAGGCAGAAGCGCTGTGCTCTGCCGCCATTGTTGCGTTCCCCTGGGGCATTGGGACACACAGCTGCATCCTCGGACCTGCAGGAGCCGAAGAGCCATTACAGCAGCCCTCAGATACTGTGCCAGGGATCGGCCAGTTGTCCCTGGCTGGACTGCCAAAACTGTAGGAATCCCTGATCCTTCAGGGGGGCTACACCCACAGCGTCTGGACCAGAGTGGTGCCTACAGCCGCCATCCCAGACAGAGACACACAGCTTTCTGGTCCAGAGTGAGGCACCCAGCCTCCAGACCAGAACAGTGCCCCTAGGCGCCAACTCAACCTAGGTGCACATTCTCCAGGTCCAGAGCAGAGCAATCAGCCTCTGGCCCAGAGACTTGCTGAGTGCACCTCCCACTTTCTCAGACAGAACTGTGCGCCCCAGGATAACAGACTGAGTTTCCCTGTTGGGAGAAAACCCCATAGCTAGGGAATCAGCAGTTTCTTCAAGAGGACTGTACATGGAAATTTAGTGAGCAGCAGCACACTAAATTTATAACAAGAAACCCAGCAGTGGGGCAGCTGTCTTGAGAAATTTTATGGGTAAGAGGAGATCCCCCCCCTGCCTAACATAGACCACAGCTACTACTCAGGGCTATAAACCTGAGGTGAGCAGCGGCATCTCCGGAGAAACACTGGCCATACAGTGACCATAACCAAAAATCATAGAAGGACTCCTTCAGGAAAAATCATCTTCCGGCCAAGGGGATACTCCCTACCTCAGGACTCCAGGAAGCACAGAAACTAACAGCCAAAACCTAAATCAGCCCAATGGGTAGAGGTCAGCGTAAAGGCTCAACCAACAAAAGACAGAGCAATATGTCATCTCCAGAACCCAGCCATCCAGGGGCGAACAGCCCTGAACAATGCAGCATAATAGAAAATCAAGAAGATGACCTTACATCTATGTTGATGAAGAGAATAATAGAGGAAACAGATAAAATACGTAAAGAATTAGAGGAAGATAAAACCAAACAGATCATGGCTATCCGTAAAGAAATGGAGGAAGATAAAGACAAGCAAATTAGGGCCATCCCTGAAGAAATACGGGAAGATGCAGCCAAACAGCTTGTGGCCTTCAGAGAAGAAATAATTAAATCACTGAAAGAAATCAAAGAGACAGAGTTGAAGGAACTAAAAGAAAAAGAGGAAAATACAAGCAGACAGGTGAAGGAAGTAAACAAAACAACTCAAGACCTGAAGATAGAACTAGAAAAATTAAAGAAAACACAAATGGAGGAAATAATGGAGAGGAAGAATTTAGGGAAGAAAACAGGAACTACAGAGGTAAGCATAACCAACAGAATACAAGAAATGGAAGAAAGAATCTCAGGTGTAGAAGATACAATGGAAGAAATCGATGTATCTGTCAAAGAAAATGTTAAATCCAAAAAATTCCTGACACAGACCGTCCAAGAAATCCAAGACAATATGAAAAGACAAAACCTAAGAATAATAGGAATAGAGGAAAAAGAAGACTCCCTTCTCCAAGGCCCAGAAAATATTTTCAACAAAATCATTGAAGAAAATTTCCCCAAGTTAAAGGAGAAGCCAATAAGGATACATGAGGCCTACAGAACACCCAACAAATTTGACCAGAAAAGAAAATCCTCCCGCCACATAATAATCAAAACAGGAAGTATACAGAACAAAGAAAAAATACTAAAAGCTGCAAGGGAAAAAGGCCAAGTAACATATAATGGCAAACCCATTAGAATCACACCTGACTTTTCAACAGAAACTATGAAAGCCAGAAGGGCCTGGACAGATATCATGCAGACCCGAAGAGAACACAGATGTCAACCCAGGCTACTATACCCTGCAAAACTCTCAGTCCTCATAGACGGAGAAAACAAGATATTCAATGACAAAAACAAATTTCAACAATACCTACACACAAATCCAGCATTACAGAAGACACTGGAAGGGAAAATACAACCCAAGAAAATTAGCTTCTGTCAAGAAAACACAGGAAATAATTAACCTTACTACAGCAAAACAAAAAGCAACCAAGCACACAAACTTATGAACACAGACAACATCAAAATCAAAGGATCTAACAGCCACTGGTCATTAATCTCTCTCAACATCAATGGACTCAACTCTCCAGTAAAAAGACACAGATTAACAGAATGGATACGTAAACAAAACCCAGCAATCTATTGCATACAAGAAACACACCTAAGACACAAAGATAGACATTACCTGAGGGTAAAAGGTTGGAAGATGACTTTCCAAGCAAATGGACCCAAGAAACAAGCAGGAGTAGCCATTCTAATATCTGATAAAATAGACTTTCAACCAAAATTAATAAAAAGAGATGAGGAAGGACACTTCATACTCATCAAGGGAAAATTCCACCAGGAAGACATCACAATCCTGAACATCTATGCCCCAAATACAAGAGCACCCACATTTGTAAAAGAAACATTGATAAAATTTGAACCACATATAGATCCCCACACATTAATAGTGGGAGACTTCAACACCCCACTCTCAACAAAGGACAGGTCAACAAAACAGAAATTAAACAAAGAAACAATATCTCTGACAGAGGTCATGAATCAAATGGACCTCACAGACATCTACAGAACTTTACACCCAAACACAAAAGAATTTACCTTCTTCTCAGCACCTCATGGAACCTTCTCCAAAATAGACCATATAGTTGGTCACAAAGCAAGCCTCAACAGATACAAGAAGACTGAAATAATCCCTTGTATCCTGTCTGATCACCATGGAATAAAGCTGGACTTCAACAACAACAGAAATAGCAAAAAGCCTACACACTCATGGAAACTGAACAACTTGTTACTAAATGACAGCTGGGTCAGGGAAGAAATAAAGAAAGAAATTAAAGCCTTTCTAGAACTCAATGAAAATGAAGACACAACATACCCTAACTTGTGGGACACAATGAAAGCAGTGCTAAGAGGAAAGTTCATAGCACTAAGTGCCTTCAAGAAGAAATTCGAGACAGCTCATTCAAGCAACTTAATGGCCCACTTAAAAACCCTAGAAAAAGAAGAAGCAGAGACACCAAAAAAGAGTAGACGGCTGGAAATAATCAAACTCAGGGCTGAAATCAATCAATTAGAAACAAATAAAACAATTCAAAGAATCAATGAAACCAAGAGCTGGTTCTTTGAGAAAATCAACAAGATCGACAAACCCTTAGCCAAGCTAACTAAAAGGCAGAGAGACACCACCCAAATCAACAAAATCAGAAATGAAAGGGGGGACATAACTACAGACACTGAGGAAATCCAAACAATCATTAGGACTTACTTCAAAAGTCTATATGCCACAAAATTTGAAAATCTAAATGAAATGGACAATTTTCTTGATCGATTTGACTCACCAAAGCTGAATCAGGACCAGGTAAATCAACTAAATAGTCCTATATCCCCCAAAGAAATAGAAGCAGTCATCAAAAGTCTCCCATCCAAAAAAAGCCCAGGACCAGATGGCTTCAGCGCAGAATTCTACCAGACCTTCAAAGAAGAGCTAACTCCAATTCTCTTCAAACTATTCCACAAAATAGAAACAGAAGGACCATTACCAAATTCATTCTATGAAGCCACAATCACCTTGGTACCTAAACCTCACAAAGACTCAACAAAGAAAGAGAATTTCAGGCCAATCTCCCTTATGAACATTGATGCAAAAATACTTAACAAAATACTTGCAAACCGAATCCAAGAACACATCAAAGATATTATCAACTATGACCAAGTAGGCTTCATCCCAGGTATGCAGGGGTGGTTCAATATACGGAAATCCATCAATGTGATCCACCATATTAACAAACTGAAAGAAAAAAACCACATGATAATCTCCCTAGATGCTGAAAAAGCATTTGACAAAACCCAACATCCATTCATGTTTAAAGTACTGGAGAGATCAGGGATACAAGGCACATATCTAAACATAGTAAAGGCGATATACAGCAAGCCTATAACCAACATCAAACTGAACGGAGAGAAACTTAAAGCAATCTCTCTGAAATCAGGGACAAGACAAGGCTGCCCACTGTCTCCATATCTCTTCAACATAGTGCTGGAAGTCCTTGCTAGAGCAATAAGACAGTCGAAGGAGATCAAGGGGATACAGATGGGAAAAGAAGAAGTCAAATTATCACTATTTGCAGATGATATGATAGTATATATGAGTGACCCCAAAAACTCTACCAGGGAACTCCTACAGCTGATAAACACCTTCAGCAAAGTGGCCGGATATAAAATTAACTCAAAAAAATCAGTAGCACTCCTGTATACAAAAGACAAAAGGGCTGAGAAAGAAATTAGAGAAACAACACCATTCACAATAGCCACAAATGACATAAAGTACCTTGGCGTAACCCTAACCAAGCAAGTGAAAGACTTGTATGAAAAAAATTTCAAGTCTCTGAAGAAAGAATTAGAGGAAGATATGAGAAGATGGAAAGATCTCCCATGCTCATGGCTTGGCAGGATTAACATAGTAAAAATGGCCATCTTACCAAAAGCAATCTACAGATTTAATGCAATTCCCATCAAATTGCCAACACAATTCTTTACAGACCTGGAAAGAAAAATTCTCAACTTCGTATGGAATAACAAGAAACCGAGAATTGCTAAAACAATCCTCTACAATAAAAGATCTTCTGGAGATATCTCCATCCCTGATCTCAAGCTGTACTATAGAGCAACAGTTATAAAAACTGCATGGTACTGGCATAGAAACAGAATGGTGGATCAATGGAATCGAACAGAAGACCCAGAAATAAACCCACACACTTACGGACACCTGATTTTTGACAAAGATGCCAAAACCATACAATGGAAAAAAGATAGCATCTTTAACAAATGGTGCTGGTCCAACTGGATGTCTACATGTAGAAAAATGAAAATAGATCCATACTTATCACCCTGCACAAAACTGAAGTCCAAGTGGATCAAAGACCTCAACATAAAACCAGACACATTAAATCGGCTAGAAAAAAAAGTGGGGAATACCCTAGAACTCATTGGTACAGGAGAAAACTTCCTGAACAGAACACCAACAGCACAGGCTCTAAGAGCAACAATCAATAAATGGGACCTCATGAAATTGAAAAGCTTCTGTAAAGCAAAGGACACCGTCATCAAAACAAAGCGACTGCCTACAGATTGGGAAAGAATCATCACCAACCCTCTATCTGACAGAGGACTCATATCCAATATATATAAAGAACTAAACAAGCTGAAAAGCAACAAACCAAGTAATCCACTTAAAAAATGGGGAACAGAGCTAAAGAGAGAATTCTCTGCAGAGGAATATCGAATGGCAGAGAAGCACTTAAAGAAATGCTCAACCTCATTAGCCATTAGGGAAATGCAAATCAAAACAACCCTGAGATTTCACCTTATACCCATCAGAATGGCCAAGATGAAAATCTCAAGTGACAACACATGCTGGAGAGGTTGTGGAGAAAGGGGAACCCTTCTCCACTGCTGGTGGGAATGTAAACTGGTACAACCACTCTGGAAATCAATCTGGCGCTTTCTCAGACAACTAGGAATAGCGCTTCCTCAAGATCCAGCCATACCACTCCTAGGCATATACCCAAAAGAGGCGCAAGTACACAACAAGGACATTTGTTCAACCATGTTTGTAGCAGCTTTATTTGTAATAGCCAGAAGCTGGAAACAACCCAGATGCCCCTCAACTGAAGAATGGATGCAGAAACTGTGGTACATCTATACAATGGAGTATTACTCAGCAATGAAAAATAAGGAAATCATGAAATTTGCAGGTAAATGGTGGGACCTGGAAAGAATCATCCTGAGTGAGTTGACCCAGAAGCAAAAAGACACTCACGGTATATACTCACTCATATAAACATACAATATAGAATAAACCCACTAAAAGCTGTACATCTAAACAAACTAAGCAAAAGAGAGGACCCTAACTAAAATGTTCAATCCCCATCCTGAAAGGCAAAGAGGATGTACATCAGAAGAAAACGAAAATAGGAAACAACCTCGGAACCTGCTACAGAGGGCCTCTGAAAGCCAGAAGAAAACAGGAAACAACCTTGAAACCTGCCACAGAGGGCCTCTGAAAGCTTCTGCAGTATAGACTGTCAAAGCAGATGCTGAGCCTGATGGCCAACTGATGGGCAGAGTGAATGGAATTTTATGTAAGAAGTGGGAAATAGTAAGAGCTGGAGGGAACGGGAACTCCACAAGCAGAGCAACAGAACAAGATAATTTGAACACAGGGAACTTCCCAGAGACTCATACTCCAACCAAGGACTATTTGTGGAGATGACCTGGAACCCCTGCACAGGTGTAGCCCATGGCAGTTCAGTGTCCAAGTGGGTTCCATAGTAATGGGAAGAGGGACTGCCTCTGACATAATCTGATTGGCCTGCTCGTTGATCACTTCCCCCTGAGGGGGGAGCAGCCTTACCAGGCCACAGTAGAGGACAATGCAGCCACTTTTGATGAGAACTGATAGACTAAGATCAGAAAGAAGGAGAGGAGGACCTCCCCTATCAGTGGACTTGGGGAGTGGCATGCATGCAGAAAGGGGAGGGAGGGTGGGATCGGCAGGGGAGGAGGGAGGGGCTCATGGGGGGATACAAAATGAATAAAGTGTAATTAATAAAAAAAAATAAAAGATTAAAAAAAAAACAAATTCCTTGTGTTGCAAAGAATGGGCTCTTCAGGTAAGAGACCTGTTGTCTATGTTCTTGTTCTGCTATTATTTATTCATTTATCCATTTATTTATTTATTTATTTATTTTTCTAGGTCTCCACCAATTAACGTCCTTTTTCTAATGGGAGATTATAGAAACTTTTAGAATAATGGAATTAAACTTTGTCTATATACATGCTGGCTGTGTGAACTTGAATTATTTAGAAGTCTCTGCATGACTTTCCTCAGCTGTGAAATAGAGTCATATAATCTCAGAGACATTTAATGTGCATTACAAAAGAAGCATTTGAACACATAGAAGACAGCCTCGAAAATTATAAGCTATTATTTATTCAATGACTGCTTCCTTTATACCTGACAATCTTCCTGAATGTATCTGCATAGAGTAATTTCCACAGCCACTTCTGATGAGAACTGATAGTCTAAGATCAGAAAGAAGGAGAGGAAGACCTCCCCTATCAGTGGACTTGGGGAGGGGCATGCATGCAGAAAGGGGAGGAAGGGTAGGATCGGGAGGGGAGGAGGGAGGGGCTTATGGGGGGTACAAAATGAATAAAGTATAATTAATAATAATAATAAAATATGTGTAAGGGCAAAAAAAAGCCATATCTTATATTGTCTTGTTGGTATTTTAGATTATTTTGCTTGTATTTTTCAGGTGAACACTGCCCTGTTTTTCCCTTTATATCTGATCTGAATACAAGTGAGTGTACATTGATTGACTTCACCATGATACAACAAACAAGCCTATTGATTTCACCACGCACTACCCGAATTCATATATTTATTTTCTCTCTCACATCCTTTCAACACTGACATTTTTCTTTTCTGTGATGGAATACCATGACCAACAGTGACTAATGGCAGAAGGAGTTGATTTTTAGGATTTAGGTCCAAAGTGTAAATGTCAGTCATGGATGGGAAACACAAAATCGAGGTGCAGAAATGGCTACAGTCTCACAAACCAGATAATTTGCATATTGTAATGCAACATGAATCAAAGACACATACACACACACAGAGAGACAGACAGACAGACAGAGAGAACTGGAAGACATAACAGTTCCCAAATTTCTAATGAAATTTGTGTTTGAAACAACTGGAATATTTATTTTGCTTTTCTGCTTCTATACGCTCTAATGTTTACTTATTTCAAATTATTTGGTCCTGTACTGGAAGCAAAATAATCTAAAACAATAGAACTCCATGTACATGCTTCTTTTGTGACTTTTCTACCAAAACAAAGTTGATAAAGATGAGAAAAAGGTATGTGTAAAAGAAACATTACTAAAGCTTAAATCACACATCGAACCCCACACATTAATAAGAGGAGACTTCAACACCTCATTCTCTCCAATGGACTGATCATCAAGACAGAAACTAAATGGGGAAATAAGAAACTAATGGACACCATGCATTAACTGGACCTAACATATATCTACAGAACATTTCAAATTAACAAAATTAGAAATGAAAAGAGGGACATAATAACAGATAATGAGAAAATCCAAAATGTTATTAGGTCTTAATTCAAAAGCCTTATTCCAAAAAAAAAAAAAAAAAAAAAAAAAAAGGAAAATCTAAAGGAAATGGACAATTTTCTTGATAGATTTCACCTACCAAAGTTAAATCAAGATAAGGTAAATAGTATAAATAGCCCTATAATCCCTCAGGAAATAGAAACAGTCATCAAATTCTCCCCTCCCCCCCCCAAAAAAAAACAAAAACCCAGGTCCGGATGGTTTTAGGACAAAATTCTAACAGACCTTCAAAAAAGAGCTAATACTAATTCTCCTCAAAGTAGTCCACAAAATACCAACTGAAGGAACATTGCCAAACCCATTCTATGAAGCCACAGTCATTTTGATACCTAAACCACACAGACTCAACAAAGAGAGAATTTCAGACCAATTATACTCATGAACATTGATGCAAATATACTCAATAAAATACTACCAAATGGAATCCAAGAACACATCAAAAACATCATCCACCATGATCAAGTGGGCTTCATCCCAGGGATGCAGGGATGGTACAATATACGAAAATTCATCAAGGTCATCCAACATATAATCAAACTCAAAGGAAAAAAATCACATGATATCTCATTAGATGCAGAAAAAGCCTTTGACAAAATCCAACACATCTTCATGACGAAAGTCTTGGAAAGATAAGGGATACAAGGCTCATATATAAACATAATCAAGGCAGTATGCAGTGATCTTGTTGTCAACATCACATTAAATGGAGAGAAACAACATGGTTACATTAAAATCAGGGACAAGACTAAGGTCCCCAATCTCTCCATACCTCTTCAATATAGTACTTGAATTTCTAGCTAGAGCAATAAGACAACTAAAGAAGGCCAAGGGGATACGAAGTGGGAAGAAAGAAGCCAAAGTGTCATTGTTTGCAGATGATATGATGGCGTTAAGTAAGGGACCCCAAAACACCCCTGATTTCATCTTCCGGGAGCCTTGCCTGCGCTGTCTGAATGCCTCCTTTCTCCATTTCACTCTTGTTTTCCTGATTCTCTTTTCTCTGGCCATGGCTCCAGTGCATCCCATTGTGGGTATCAGGCTTCAGGGGCTGTTGGACATGGCTTGGCAGGTACAGCACAGTGGACTGAAGGGCCCTTCTGGTTTTAGCATAGACACTGGGCCTAGTTCAGGTAATTTTTGGCTTTTGGGATTAGGAACCAAGGATGAGGTGGATGTGGCAGCTGGGATTGACAGGGATCACGCTATGATTCCTTATCTTAAGGCCTGCTCAGAGACAAGAGATTCGCTGGTGAGACAAAGAATAAACACAGCCACTTGTGGCTGGAAGGGGGACTGTCATGATCTGGGAGAAGGCCCAGTGGGGTTGCTACTCCAGTTCTGGCTTCTTCTCTGCCCTCTTCCATCTGGTACCCAGCCCTGAACATCTCAAATTGGGGGGCTGTAAGGAGGGGGTGGGAAGGGTTGTTTTCCTAGGGGGATAAAGTCTGTGCAGCACATTCTAGAGCAGCTGGGGAATAGGACTGTTTTTTTGTTTTGTTTTGTGTTTTGTTTTTTTGTTTTTTAGTGTTGTGAATGACACTGTTCTTGCTAAATGATTTTAGGAGTATAGTTTTTTTTTTCTACTGATTTTATTAAATGAAAATCCAAACCTTCGTTTAGAAAGACAGATGGGATGTGCATTGAATGTATGACAGGAGTCTACTGAGCGCATCTGAAAGACTCTAACTAGCAGTGTTTTCAAAGCAGATACAAAGACTCATGACCAAACCTTCGGCAGAGTACAGGGAATCATATGAAAGAAGGGGAGTTAGTATGATGGGGAAAGGATAGGAGCTCCATAAGGACCAAATATATCTGGGCACAAGGTCTTTTCAGAGACTGACATACAACCAAGGACCATGTATGGATATAACCTAGAACTTCTACTCAGATGTAGCCTGTGGTAGCTCAGTAACCAGTTGGTTTCCCATAGTGAGGGGAACAAGACTATTTCTAACAGGAACTCAATGGCAGGCTCTTTGACCTCCCCACCCCCCAAGGGAGGAGCAGTCCTGTTAGGCCACAGAAGAGAGCTTTGCAGCCATTTCTGAAGATACCTGATAAAACAGGATCGGATGAATGGGGAGAAGGTCCCCCCCTATTAGTGGACTTGGAAAGGGGCACGGTGGAGATAAGGGAGGGACGGTGGGATTGGGAGGGAATGAGGCATCGGGACACGGCTGGGATACAGAGTTAATAAAATGTAACTGATAAGAAAAAATAAAATTAAATATAAAAAAGAATATAACAAATGTAAAAAAAACAAAAATATTTTGATACAAGGATAGCTCTTCTAGATACTGCTCTATTGGTACCTTTTTGTTTGTTTTTGAGACAGCATACCTCTGTGTAGCCTTGGATTTCCTGGATTCACTTTTAGAGCAGGCTGGCCTTGGACTCCCAATTACACTTCTAAATATACTCTTAATTAAAATAGAATTTCATTACTCCCCCACTTTTTCCCTCCAACCCCTCAGTGCTAACCTCTCTAAAACTCTCCCATGCCCTCTTATTTATATATGCATACATAGGTTTATATTATATATGTGTGCACAACAACTTTATTCCTGGTATATTGCTTCAAAACTGACAACTCTGAGTTGGACAATTAATAAGAGGATTCATCCTTGGAGAAACTAACTCTCCTTTTCACAGCTGTCATTAGCTGCCTTTGTTTTAAGATGGGTACCATTGTAATATTTCTATTTCCACCTTAACATTTCCATTGATATTCTCATTCTTCTGGCTGTGTTTGTACTGCCACGTCTGAGAGAGACACTTTCACAGAAGAATCACTGGCATTCTGGCCTTTACAGTCTTTCTGCTCCCTCTGTTGTGATATTTCTTAAGCCATAGACACAGGAGTCATGATATAGATTTGTTCTTTTGGGCAGGGCTCATCATGATCTATTGATCTCTGCACTGTGTCCAGTTGTGCTTTTCCTTGATGGCCTCCATTTGCTTTTTAGGAATTGCTTACATTACCCTCATCAACCATTCCAAAAGAGGTTCCTTGTGCCCAGTACTTGGTTTTTGTGTTAGTCTATGTTTCTCATGGGGTACATCGTCAGTCCAAGTGTCTCATCTTCATATTCACTCATTTTTTTCTTCATCTTCTGAAAATTAGAGATAGGACAAATTTAAATATATTTTTAAAAGTTCAAATGTATTTCATAACACACCCCATGAAATAACATTTTATCGCAGATTTTCAAAGGAGTTTTTTTTTTTTTTCACTTCAAGAATTGCACACTATTGCAAAGTTTATGTAGAGTGATCCAGTTATAAAAGTCCTGGTGGCTATACACATGGATGGATTGAAAAAAAAGAGCAACTTAGGTACATAAGAAGTGCTCGGAGTGCAGAAAATTCTGTTCAGTGTGGCATCAATGTCAGGCTCATTTTGAAAGCTGTTCTTGACAGAAGCCAACAACCATAAAATCAGCTACCAGGAAAAAATCACTCAAGGACAATTCTGAAGGAACTGAACCGAAGGTGGTAAACATTACAAAGAGGTATTTAGAGTGATGACAGATTGCTAAAGAAGGGGCAGAGCAGAAAGTTTAAGGACACTGGAGAACAGAGAAGTCCGTCATCTGCAGAAAATAACTGGCAACAATCACTGACCATGTAGCGATTCCACTTGTGTCATGTTTTAAGATGGGAGCATCTAGATCTTAAAATGGAGATGCTGCTGACTCTAAAACTCATCTGTTCATTATGGTAGAAGATATAGACAGGTTTTTCTGTAAATGATAATAAATATTCATCATTTTTATTTAGTGTTCTCAGTCATAAATAAAGAAACCTACTACAGAAAGGTTAAAAAGTAAGGTTTTTATTAAAAAGTGATGGAAGTCACAAAAGAACCTCAAGGAGCAAGATTAGCTTTAGTGCTACTAAGCAACAAAAGGTAAGTATTAACCAAAACACATAGTGAGAATGTTGAGATATAATCACCATCATTATAACTATTCTTCACTACTGTTGACATAGCCATAGATTGAAAGTCCATGACTCAACAGGAGGTAACATATTCCTGGTACTGGAGGCTTTCTTTGATACCACAGATTAATAATAGTGCATTCTCTATGGTCGTAGATTTTTATAAGACTTTTCTAAAGGCTTTCAGTGTTAGCTGTTCCTCCTGATAGTCTATCCTTTTACCCTACCCTGCTTTTTTCTCCCCAATTAATATTCCTATTCTAATTCCACACTTTGTCTCTTTATAACACTATACCCTATTTCTCCTACTTTGGAAAAGCCCCTCTTTGGCACTGGTTTCTTACTAACTACCTAACCTTTATGGTTACTAGAATTTAAACATATCTGAGGCTTAAGATCTAATGTCTAGATATGGAAAATAAACAAATGGAATATGTGCCTTTCTGAGAAAAGTTCTGAAGCAAGGCCTTCAAATTACTAGAAATTTTATGACTCTTCAAACAGGAACAATTCAGGTATTTGTCATTTCAGGCTTTCCTTTCTATACACATTTTTCTTTTTCTTTTTAAAATTTTAATTAATTTATTT
Organism: Psammomys obesus; assembly: GCF_907164565.1. Classification (NCBI taxonomy): domain Eukaryota; kingdom Metazoa; phylum Chordata; class Mammalia; order Rodentia; family Muridae; genus Psammomys; species Psammomys obesus. The sequence continues at coordinate 43,209,728 of NW_026585504.1, read as the reverse complement.
TAATTTATTACAATTTATTCACTTTGTATTCCAGCTGTAGCGCCCTCCCTTGTTCCCTCCTAAACCTATCCTCACTTTTCTTCTTCCTTGTCCCTCCCCAAGTCCACTGATGGGGAGGTCTTCCTCCCTTTCCCCCTGACCCTAGCCTATCAGATCTCATCAGGAGTGGCTGCATTGTCTTCCTCTATGGCCTGGTAAGGCTTCACCCCCTTCAGGGGCAGGTGATCAAAGAGCCAGCCACTCAGTTCATGTTAAAGACAACCTCTGTTCCCCTTACTAGGGAACCGACTTGGACACTGAGATGCCATGGGCTATATCTGTGCAGGGGTTCTAAATTATCTCCATGCATAGTCCTTGGTTGGAGTATCAGTCTCAGAAAAGACCCCTGGTCCCAGATTTTTGGGTTCTGTTGCTTTCCTTGTAGAACTCCTGTCCCTTCCAGGTCTTTCATCTCCCACTTCTTTTGAAAGATTCCCTGCACTCTGCCCAAAGTTTGGCTATGGGTCTCAGCCTCTATACACATTTTATAGCTTAATGAAGTATGTAACCTGAACCAGCATGGCTTTCATTAGTAACAAGGAAGCACCAGAAATTCAGTATTAGAAACCTACATTATTGGGGAAGGAGATGTGCCATATACTGAAATGACATTGTATTGAATGTTGCATATATTTTATGTGTGTACTCAGTTAACCTTAAGATATCCAATAAAACCCAGCAAATCTAGGATAATTGGTGGCAATCTAATTCCTGATCCAGAGAAATTACTCTCTATGCAAAGTATATCTATGAGAAAGAGAGAGAGAGACAGAGAGAGAGAGAGAGAGAGAGAGGCTAAGATGGAGAGGGAGAGAATTTACAATAAACATTACTAGTTCCATTAGAAGACAAGTTTACTTTGCAGTGATTTGATGCTTGTGTCAACTCAGATTTTCATTTTTATTCAGATTGTCTGTGAAAGAGATAGACTATGCTCTTATAAAAATTGTCAGGTAACCTGAACAACAGTGACTTCTGTCTGCTCTCTGTCCTTATGATATGAATGTATGAATATGTGTGTGTGTGTGTGTTTGTGTATTTTTTCAGTCTTTCTTTCAATGCCAGCTGCAGCTTTCACAAGCCAAACAGTTGTATTAAAATTATATATAATGACAAAGTTCTGAATATATTATTGGAAACTTTATGTTACAATAAATATACTTAAATTGGTTATGTAGATTTTTGTTACCTATGTGAATTCTAGATTTAGAGGATTCTTTCAAGTACTGATAAAGGTGATGCCTAAGCTACATGTGTCCAAATGGGAAGTAGCTTGAGTTCACACTTGTCAGGAGGAAGCGGTGTGTATGTGCGTGTAGGGGAGCATGTTCTGGGAATTTCACTTTACTGTATAATGTATTCATATCAAATCCATCCTCTACATCTTTCCCTCCATCTGCTTGCATCTCCCCACTTCACTTTTTCTCCCCAATTCAAATACTCCTGGAATGGATGGTGTGGGATTCATGAACTCCCCCCTTTAGGTGAAGAGCTTTGGGGTGTAGTTCCTGGGGGAGAAATAGTTCATTTTGTCCAGGGATGTGGACCCTGATAGGCTGCCCAGGCTATAGCAAAAGGTATATCACAACTTCTATGCTTTGAGAAATGACATTTTTTTAAAAAATGTATACCTGGTGGAATATTACATGTCACTTTAGCATGCCTTTGTGATTTACTGTAAATTTCATTAACTTATATGAGAAAGCAGTGGAGACAACATACAGATGTTAACTTTAAAAACATCAAAAACAGTTAATCCATTTTAGTGGGGGAAAAGACATTGTACCAGATACAGAAGAATATATACTATGTTGATTTTCATATTCTGTGAATAACAGCTCATGTATCTTCTCTGAAATATTTCTTAATAAAAAAGGATCCATTACATTGTCACTCAGTTTCCATATAATATATGTCTAGATACTAAAATGAAGGCATGTTTTGCATGGAGAATATGCTCAGCAGTCATCATCTTCATTTTTAAAAATTCTCATTCTAGTTTCCCGGTTGTTCATGAAGAATGAAAATGGCATTATGGTGAGAACCACAGGCTATGCTCTTGCTAGCATTGCTATGTCTAACAATTAGCCTTTCTGTGTTACTAAACAATAAAGCCTCAGGCTCATTTGTGACCATGTATCAATGAATATAATATTTGATTTTTGTAAAATTTGTCATTCTGCTTCTAATTTTAATTGTTAAAAAGTAAAGAAATTTTCCATTTTTTAAAATAAATGGTTGCTAAGTTTTTAGAATTGCAAACTATTCGTTCAACTTTGAGAAAAAAGTATTTCCTAGATGAGAGAAGCCTTGATTAAATATGGCTATAACTAGATGTATTTGGATTTTTAAATTAAGTACACGAGCATGATAAATTATACCTTCATATTACCTATCATTCAAGCTTTCTGTACCTTGAGATAATGGCTACCCTCTGGTGATAATTACACAACAGATGTTTCTTTCTGAAGCAGAACAACACATGCTATGGAATTTAACCATGAAGAAAATGAAGAGAGAGCTCATAAAAATAAATCAAGTTAGCTATCTGATAGAGTGGCTAAGTCATAGCAGTATGTTGAGTTCAATACAAGCAAACACTCCTTTTCCTCCTCCCACAAATTTGGCTGCTTTTTCTAGCAACTTTGTAGATGAAGGTTTATATAAATCTATCCTAACTCTATTGACCTAACAATGTGTGCTTGTGAAAACCAGAATTTTTTTTTTCAATTTTCTTTTACCACAGTTCTCAGAACCAAAGCTTTATATATCAAAGTTAACATATTAATTCATGAATTCAGGGGCTCTGAAAGATATTTGTCTATCTGGGAATGACAAACACTGATGCATCAACTGAACACCATGAATAGACAGGACCTAGACTCACTGCTAAGATGTAGCCCATAAACAGCTCAGTCTCCATGTGTGTTCCCTAGTAAGGGGAGAATAGACAATCTCTGACATGAACTCAGTTGCCTGCTCGTTGATCACTTCTCCTTGGTGGAGCAGCCTAGCAGCCCACAGAGAAAGAGGATCCAGGGAGTCCTGATGGGACTCCTTGGGGGAGGAGGACTTCCTCTATCGGAGGAAGAGGGAGGGAGGGTAAATCTGGTAGAAGATGAAGGATGGGCTACAACTGGGATACAAAGCAAATAAACTGTCAATAATAATAATAATTTTAAAAAGGAAAAGAGGGAAACTAAGGTTTTTCTTTTTGCAACTCTTTGTATTTATAGCAAGAAATTGTCAGGGCTGTAGCCCCAGCCCGTAGCTTATTGTTAAGAGGGCCACCCAGTCTAACAGATTAAGACCATCTGCTGTTAAACAATAAAGGTATTTAGCCAGAGAGCTGTTTTGGTGGCAGAAAAACCAAAAGGCCTAAATAGCTCAATTGATAAAGCTTCAGACCTAAATCTAAAAGTTCATGGTTCAATTCCCCGCTCCTCCCTCTCCCTCTCTCTCTCCCTCTCCCTCTCCCTCTCCTTCTCCCTCTCCCTCTCCTTCTCCCTCTCCTTGCTTTCATGAACAGCAGCCCCGACTTAAATTGTATATAGAGAGAGCCCCACATAGCAAAGCTACCAGCCTGAAAGATTAAAGAGTTAAAGTTCAGAGAGAAACACCAGCCACCAGCTGGCCATCACCAACACTGAGGCCCACCTTGGTTCACCCGTGTGCTGGACCTTGTCTCTAGCATGATATAGTAAGTATACTTGGAGTTGAGAAACGTTAAATTGTTTCTCAAAGCCACTATGGTACTTTACATTTCTATAAGCAATGTGCTGGACTAACTTTTGCACTAGGCTACTTTCCATTTTAATCCTACATAATGAATGTGAGGTTTTAGGCATGGCTCTGCTCTGTGTTTTCTTAATGACTACTGCTACTGATCATGATTCCACATGCTGTTGTATGTATTTTGTACATGTTGCTTGTATGTATATAAATTGGAGAGTAGTCCCTTCAAATGACTTCTCTACTTTTCAATATTCATAATAATTATGTTTAAAGAAGTTTTTATGTGCATAGAAAAATTTGAACATTATGTACATGGAGTTCTCCTATGCTCTCTGCCTAAACATACACACAGTGTCTTTACTAAGAACAGAATACACCAGAGTCATGCAAGAACTGTGTAATTGCTTATAATAGCTTACGTGATGCATCATCACCTAGAGGTTTAGAGTCTATCGGAGACTGTGCACTTGGTATTCCACAGGCTATATTTATGACACGTGCACAGGGACGATCTATCTGCCATTCAAGCACCTTTAAAAGAGTTTTGCTGATAAAAAAAAAAAATTCCTGTGTTCTGCTCACCTGAATCTCCAATACAATTAACCTTTTATTTATTTGTTTATTTTTTGAAATTATAGTATCATTACATAATTTCTCCCTTCCCTTTCCTCACTTCAAACACTCCATGTACGTCTCCTTGTTCTTTTTTTAAAAAATTATGGCTTCTTCTTTCATTCATTGTTATTAAATAAGTGTGTGTGTGTGTGTGTGTGTGTGTGTGTGTGTGTGTGTGTGATTCCAAAATACACAAATGTAAACTTCTCAGTGGGTATGATGCTGCATGTATGTTTATTTTGTCAGGGCTGGCAATTTTGTATGGGGAAGCCAACCAGCATACTCTTCGCCAAGGAAGACTCATTTACCGTGCCGTTAGCATCCAGCTCATGTTCAGGCAGTCATGTTAGTGAGACTACGGGTTCAGATTCTGACAGTTCTGGGAAATACAATCTCATAGTGGACTCGTTGTTTCTCTCTCTTTTTCTTCCTGCCCCCTCTCACAAAATGATCCTTGAGCCTTCGGTGCAGAAGTTGATATATTCATCTATCTACCTTATTGATATACTCATCAATAAGAAGTAGCTGCTTCTTATTGTTCCTTTGCTTTGAATTTCTCTAGAGCAGACCTTACAGGACATTTTTTTCATAAAATTACTTGGCATCTGTTTGCCTTCCTTGGTAAGTTGTCCGTTCAGATCCTTGGCTTGGTTTTAAAAGTTGGTTATTTGTTGTTCAATGTTAAGAGTTGTTTGTATATCATGAATAAAGATCATGCAGTTACTGTGCAGTACTGGCTGTTGTTGTGGTTCATAAGCATTGTAGCTGGGCAGGACTGCTGTTTGCTATCCTCCTTTGGAAGCTTTCATGGAACCTTCTGGTATCACAAAAACTGGTCTTTAGGGAGGAGAATTTCAGGTCAGTTCCAGAACAGACAACTCTGGGTCCTGGTATCTTCAGCAATAGAGTCTTACCTTCCATCTCTCAGATGCAACCAAGGCAATAGCAAAACCCTGTATATTTGAGAAGTCTCCAGGAGAAGCCATACTAATAAATTAAAAGATGGCTTTCTCATCACTGATGTTGGGGTTTTTCCTAGGTGGTGTTTGATTCTTGGAGGGAGCAATGTTGGCCCAGATGATAAACTTTCATTTGAAAATATATGCATTTTTATCCATAGACTTACATATAGTGTAGGGTGGTTTTTATGTTGTTAACAGAATTATTATCTATATTTTTTCACATATCATTAATGTTTTTACCACCTACCTTCCTGGATTTATCATTCTCTCTGCTCCATAATTAGAACTGCCCACAATTCTTCCCATTTTTTTTATATGAGTTCTTATAATGTGTTATTCCCCCCTCTCTTGCTCTTTACCCTTACCCAGCAATGGTTCCTTTTAACTGTCCTGGTTTCTGTGGTTACTCCAAGATATGGATTCACATTTGAAGATTTGGGTGGGGTCCTCTACTGAGAGAGAACATGAGATGTTTGAACCTGTTTTACATCACTTAATATGATCTTTTTAGTTACATCTATTGCTGGAAATTTTCATTATTCATTTTTCATTGGAGCAGAATAAAATTCCATATGTACCATTTATTCATTATCTTATCATCCACTGAAGAAAATAAACATGGCTGACCAAGCATCTATGGAGTATGATCAAGGTCTCCTAGAGATGGGCCAAATAATAGATTTATTGTTAGCATTTTGAGAGTTCTCTACACAGATTTTGACAGTGGATTTACTAGTTTGCAAACCAACTAACAGTGAATGAGGATACCTTCTCGCTGCACCCCTCCACCTGTTGTGAGTTGTTCTATTGATCTTTGCCACTCTAATTAGGGTAAGATATAATATCAATGTTGTAGTTATTTTCATCCCCCTAATTGCTAGAGATGATAAACATTTTTTCAACATTTCTTAAATAATTGTATAATTTTCTTTTTAGGGGGTTCTTTATATATCCTGGAAATTAATCCTCCCTTGGTTGGAGAGATTTACCCAGTTGATTGTTACTTTTGCTGTACAAAACCATTTTGATTTTATGAAATACAACTTGTTAATTGTAGGACTAAATTTTAGGCAAATGAAGTCCCATTCAGAAAGTCCTTTCCTACACTTATATCATTCAGGAGACTACCTATGTTTTCTTCTAGCAGTTTTGTGTTTCATGTTTAGGTTTTTTGATCTACTTGGAATTAGCTTTTTGTGTAAGTCAAGAGTTCCATTCTTTGGTTGTGTACATCTGGCTTTTTCAGAACCATCTATTAAAGATGCTTCCTTCTCAGCAGATTAAGTTTTTGACACCTTTGTCAAATATGGATATATAGGTGTTATTATATCTACTAATATCTGGGTCTTTGGTTTGTTCCGTTTGTCTATATCCCTGTTTCTTTGCCATGAAATGTTGTGTTTGTTATTATGGCTCTGTAATATTTCTTAAGATGTGGAATGATAATCACTCCAGCATTATTCTTTTTGTACTTGATTGTTTTGGCTGTCCTTTGGTTCCATGTATATTTTAGAATAGTATTTTTTTTTGTGTCTGTGAATAATAACATGAGAATTTTTATTAAGGTTGCATTGAATTTGTAGTAACTTTTGGCAAAGTGATCTTTTTTTACAATATTACCCCACCAATCTATGAGCATGGGATCGCATTCCAGTTTCTAATTCTTTATCTTTTTCTTCAGAAGTTTGAAGTTTTCATTGTAGAGTTATTTCATTTTCTTGGGTAGGTCTTTTCCGAGCTTTTGTTTATTTGATTGTTCATTTCATTAAGGTTATTGTGAATGAGATACACATGATTACTATCAGTATGTTTTTTTGTCTAGGTGTAGTAAAGCTACTGAAATATTTAAGAGGATTCTGTATCTTGCCACATTGCTGAAGTTGCTGATACTTTCTAGAAGTTTTCTGGTAGAGTTTTTTTTTTTTGGGATTTTTAATGTATTATATTATATCATCTGCACAGAAATAGTTTGATTCTTCTCCTTCTATTAATATTACTTTAATTTCTTTCTCTTGTCTTAGCTAGTATTTTGAGAACCATATAGAAAAGAAATAGGGGCAGTGGATATATGTGCCTCAATCTGACTTTAGTGGGATTGTGTCAAACTTTCTCCATTTAGGATTATTGGTTGTGGGTTTCTCAGAGATACGTTTTATAATTTTGATATATGTTCGTACTAGTCCTCCATTCTCTATAGCTTTTATTATGAAGTCTTGTTGGATTTTACCAAAGGCATTTTTCTGCAGCTATTGCAATTATCATGTGATTTTTAAGGCTTTTAAATCTATTTATGTTTTTTTATTACATTTACTGACTTGGGTATGTTGAACTACCCCTGCATTTCAGAGATAAAGACAATTCGGCCATAATGGATAATCTTTTTATATATTTATGTATGCTTTTTGTAAGAATATTATTAGTTCTGAATATAATATGGGCAGAGCAAGTCAGGGCATAAGAGATGTGCACGTGGGTTGGGTCTAGAAGGAGAAAATGGCTTGGGTTGAATTAAGTCGGGTGGTCAGAGGGGATTGTGTTTGGTCTATAGGATGTGTCTTCTGAGTCCATGCTTGGAGCATGAGATGTGAAATGGGCAGAGCTGTTGCCTGGGAGGTGGTAGGGAACGTCCTCGCTGAGGCCTAGGGTTTTGTGGTTTCATAGGCAGGGCAGGCTGGACTGGGCTGAGAAACCGGATGTGAGACCTGGAATAGGTACGATATGTGGGGTGGGCTTGTGGGTGGGGAGCGTCAGCAATACTCACAGGAATGTTCTGTGTGGAAGGACGTGGGAAACAGAGCTGTGTCGGAATGTTGGGTATGGTGCAGAAGAGTGTTTTAAGATGGGTGTTGGCAGAAACCTAGAAGCATGTTGTGGTACAGACAAAGGGTAGCCAAAGTAGGTTGGAGCACGTCATTTGGAACCTGGCGTAGATCTGGCTGGTTAGGGAAAGGCACGGAGACTCAGTGAGCTAGATCCTAGAGAAAGAAATGAGAGGTTCACCTAATTGGGGAGGTTGGTTGCAGCACAGATGAGAATTTTGGGTGGTGCCAAGTAGAGATCATCATGGAAGCCTAGAGGTTAGTTTGGGCATAGCCAGAATTGGCCACAGTGCCCTGCCACTGGCTGTGGGACCTGGGCTAGGTATGTCTGGCAGGTTTGTGAGAAGGCCTGGGTAGGGAGGGTCAGGAAGACTCATGGGACTAGTCCCTGGAAAAGCTTGATTTTTAAAATTTACTCCTTTTTCATTATTACTCTGTAACTATAAGAAAATGTCTATTCCGTTTGCCTTTCTGAATGAGGATTGAGCATCTTACCCAGGGTCCTCCTTTTAACTTAACTTATTTAGGTGTACAAATTTTAGTATGATTAGGCTATATTATATGTCTAATACCCACTTATAAGTGAGTATATACCATGTGTGTCTTTCTGCTTCTAGGATATCTCACTCGGTATGATCTTTTTTAGTTCTTGCCATTTGCCTGCAAATTTCATTTTTTTAATAGCTGAGTAGTATTCCATTGTGTAAATGTACCACAATTTCTGTATCCATTCTTCAGTGAGGGACATTTGGGTTGTGTCCAGATTCTGGCAATTATGAATAAAGCTGTTATGAACATGGTTGAGAAAATGTCCTTGTTGTATACTTGAGCATATTTTGAATAGACATCAGAAAAGGGAGAAAACAGGGAACAGGACAGGAGCCTACCACAGAGGGCCTCTAAAAGACTTTACCCAGCAAGGTATTGAAGCAGATCCTGAAACTCATAGCCAAACTTTGGGCAGAATGCAGGGAATCTTATGAAAGAAGGGAGAGATCAAAGACCTGGAGGGGACAGGAACTCTACAAGGAGAGCAACAGAAACAAAAAATCTGGGCACAGGAGTGTTTTCTGAGACCGATACTACAACCGAGGACCATTCATGGAGATAACCTAGAACCCCTGCTCAGATGTAGCCCATGGCAGCTCAGTTTCCAAGTGGGTTCCTAGTAAGGGGAACAGAGACTGTCTCTGACATGAACTCATTGGCTGACTCTTTGATCATCTCCCCCTGAGGGAGAGCAACCTTACCAGGCCACAGAGGAAGACAATGCAACCAGTCCTGACAAGAACAGATAGGCTAGAATCAGATGGAAGGGGAGGAGGACCTCCCTATCACTGGGCTGGGGAAGATCATGGGAGGAGAAGAGGGAGGGAGGGCAGGATTTGGAGGGGATGAGAGAGGGAGATACAGCTGGGATACAAACTGAATAGATTGTAATAAATAAAAAATTAATTTAAAAAGCTATAAGAAAAATTCTGTAATTTATTCAGTACTTTAACGTAGCTATTATTGTGACTCAAATAATAGAAGGTAATAGTGATTTAATTATTTTCATTAAATCTGTAATTACTACTTGACATTAAACAGTAAACTGTAAGCATACAGGTTTTCCACACTGGGGATTTATATTTCATTTCAGGAATAATATAATTTATTTTCTTCTACCTTTTGATACTTTAACTGTTTTGCAATGTGTGACAACTAATTCTTGTTTCTTAATAAATGTTTTCTTTGCTTTTCCCTGGGGTGACTTATTAGTAGGTAAATTTGCAACCCCAAATTAATCATTGACAACTGACATAACATTTAATGTTTTCACCAAACTATGCCTCCGCAAACATTAGAAACACATAATTTGGACTAAAAACAAAAAATGTACTTTAATTTTCCTATCAGGACTCTGTTAAATTTTAACAAAATTTAGTTTTTCAAAACAGGATACCTCTTTGAAATGTTTAAATGTGTCTGATTTTATGTCCTTAATATGAGCATTTGGAAACTTGAGCAAGTGAATCTGAGCACCAGGTCGCGTTACTATTTTTCTGCCTGGAAATTATATGCGGCAATAATGGTACATTTGGAAAGCTCACTACATTTTTTAATGGACCTACAACTATGTAGCATTTGAATCTGTGGTTGATTAGAAAGGCATTCAACTGTTCATGTCCTGAATATCATCAGAAGAGATCAAGAAATAACAACTCTGAATGTGCTTGAGGATGTTTCATTTAGCTCAATACTAGGTTTAAAAACCATTAATTTTATAATTCAATGAAGTCTTACAATATGCTCAAACTTGTTAAGAAATGTTAATATTACATTTAAACTGTGGCTACCTGAGCCAACGCATAGTCATCTTCCTTTATTATGTTTTGAATGTTGGATTTTAATTCATTCTCATTACCTTTCATTAATGTTGCTGCATTTTTGTTGTTTGTTTCTAGTTTCTACACTGTTGTTTCCCATAAGGCTGTAGTAAAGACATGGCTAAACAAAGAAATTTCTGAATCACTGGAGCAGAAACGTTCAGTGATTTCTTACTACAGCTCATGCTGACAGACCATAAAACAAATGTACTCTATACTTCCCAACCATTACTATTCTACTCTACCTTCTGCTTCCAATTCCATGTGTTGGAGCCATCTGCACAATAGTCCCTTTTCATTATATTTAGTTTTATTTGACATCCTCTCTTAACTTGAAAAGACAGCCCTTATTTTGGTGAGAAATGTTCACATCTCATAGTAATTAGAGTGTTTTACTGATCCTTCTGATTGTTCATCTTTCAGATTCACTCACATGAAAGAGATTTGCTTACCTGGAAGACATGAACTTCCATTTGTACAGTTTTTCAAATTTTAGTGGTTAGATGGCAAGGCCAGAGCCACTGTGGGAAATTGTCCTAATGTGTTTATAGTTTCTACCCTAAATCAGTGTTTGCCTAGGTACTCTGGCTTCTACGTTAACAGTTAGAAGTTAAGCTCTCCATCTATTTTATTTTTTTAAGATTACAATATAATTACATCACCTCCCTTCCCTTTCTCCCTTCAGATCCTCCAGTGTACATTAACTGTATGTTACAGGGGTTTGAGTAAAAATGGCCCCTATATGTGCATAAATAAGAGTGCTTAATCAGTCACCGGTTGGAGGAACTGCTTTCAAAGAATCTGGAGGTGTGGCCTTGTTGATGTGTGTCACTGGGGACTGGCTTTGAGCTGCCAGAAGCTCATGCCATTCCCAGTTCTCTCTGCCTCCTGTTTGTGGATCAGATGTAGGCTCTCAGCTACTTCTCCAAAGTCACCACCAGCCCTCCGGTTCCAAGACACCCTTCCCCCAACCACAATGACCATGGACTTGTTGTTGTCAATTTTTATTAACCCTAAGATTATCACGGTGGTATTATTTAACCCATAATCACAAATAATAAGACACAAACACCTGTTAGATTTTATAATTGCCTTATTACCTTGGGCCAGGCAGAAATTTCTACCTCATCATTCACCTCTCAACCCCATCCAATGCCATCTGCCTTAGTCATCCTCATCTGAACTATCTTCCATACTTGCTTATATTTTTCATCTGGGCCTTTTCACACCAGTTATTGAAGTCCTTTCTCCCAGCCCACATGGTTTCTTCTCCATAATAACCCATCATGGCATCCTCCTTCCTCTCTTCCTATCCATCTGTTTCCCATGATTGTTGCTTGAACCCCAAAGCCCTGGAACCTTAGCCATGCCTTCCCCATTCTGCCCTGCCTGTTTAATCAACCAATCAGACAAGTGTTAGGCAGGATTACAAAATGAGGAGAGGTGTAACCAGATCTTAAGGGCCAGTAACACCCATGAGACCACCCTACAAAATGGACTATAAGCCTCTGGAACAATGAGACCCCAAATTAAATGCTTTCTATTATAAGTTGCTTGGCCATTGTGCTTTATCATGACAATAGAAAATCAATCATACACATATTCCTAAATACATTTTTAAAATGTACTGTGTATACTGGTACTTGTATGTAAGTGTTTTGAGATAGGGTCACTCACTCACTGAACCTAGTGCATGCTTATTCAGCTAAGCTGGCTGGCCAGTGATACCTAGGTATCCCTCTGCCTCAGCCCACCAGTGCTGAGTTAATCGACCTGTGCCTTCATGCCAGGCTTTTTACATGTCTGCTAAAGATTGAACTCAGGTCCAGTTTCACAGCTCATTGCTGTGAAGCAAGAATTCACCAACAAAGTAATAGCCCAGGCCCTAGAATGCGTTTTATAATATTGGTTTTTCTGATGGTAAATGGGTGTCTTTTAAACAGAGTTAATTGTGGGACATGTGGAAAGGAAAAAACAACAAAGCTTAGAGATTTGGATGTTCTTGCCATTTGTCACAAATGTATATAAAAATGTATATGAATGTGTGTGATTGTGTGTATGATGTGTATGTCTGCATAAGTTGAATTTATGTATGTGTGTTGTGAAACTTAATTGTATAATGGAAAATTCTATCACCAATATAGTGTGCAGATATGGCATATTCACATAGGAAATGCTGGTAAGTAACAAAAATTATAATAATATAATATTGTAACTACCTTATACTTTTGCCAATTTCAAATGAGAATCAACAGCAAAATGTTTTACCAATAAAATAACAAAATAATCAATCAAATAATTTCATCATGAAAATGAAATACCAAAAGGTCCAATTAACATTGTTCTTTTTTATGGTAGAAATCTTTACCAAGGAATGGGTATAGTCTCAATTGTCACAGAACCATCTGGCTTTGATTTAAAGGAGAGTTTGTGTATACAGATGACTCAAAGACAACTATATCATATATATGTATATATATATGATATATATGATATATATATAATATAACTATATCATATATATTAATATATATTAACATATTTTCATTTAAAAAGAATTATAAAATATATTTTGACCATGTTTCTTCCCTCCTCCAATTTGTCTGGAAACCTTCCCACCATCCTAACCACCCAAATTCAGTGTATCTTTTTAGAAAGACCTACAGGAATAAGAATCAGAACTAACAAGCAAAAGATGAATAAGATAACAACAACAATAATACCAAAACCAAACAAAAAGAAAGACAAATCCACAAAATCACCATAAATTTTCCTGTGTGATAGCCAACTACTCCTATACATAGGGCCTGCCCTGATTGTAGTTGATATACCACAGTTGATATACCTGATATTCGCTAGCAGGTATCAACTGCAATTGCTTTTTGCTTAGTGGGGGGACCCTTCCCCCACCACAGCCCTTCCCCCACCACACACAGACAAACATACTCTCTGGGCCGGGATCCTATCGTCAAAGCAAAATTTCGACACTAAAAAAAAGGGGAGAAGGGAGAGAGGAAAATAAAGTAAAATGAGCACATTATGACCCATATAAGAACCTATGACCATTGAGTATTTAGATTGTGTCAATGCTTTTAAGAGAAAAACATACTTCTTATTTATGTGTTCCCTAAGAAGAGTGGAGATTAATTCTATTATCTCACACATCTAATACAGAAAGAAAGCCTGGGATATGGAGGGCCGTTGGGCCACATGGCAAGGTTAATTAGAAGCAGAGTTGGACTCTTTGGCTGTGACTAACACCTGTGAATTTAATTTTTTCTCCTTAACTATACCATATGAATTCTATTTGCCCCTTTCCTTGTGCGTTTTCTATGCTCCCCTACCATTATCTTAACATTACTTACCTGACTTTTTAAAATTCATGTTTTGAATATCTTATGGCTCACACAAATATAGATAGATAGATAGATAGATAGATAGATAGATAGATAGATAGATAGATAGATA
>NW_026585504.1:43189610-43195711 GCF_907164565.1 Psammomys obesus | reverse complement strand
ATAGATAGATAGATAGATAGATAGATAGATAGATAGATAGATAGATACACATATACATACATGTATATGTATACATGTAACACACACCACATTCTGTAACTTTCCTTGAACCTGGCAATAACCAATAAAGTTTCCCTTTGTTTTCTGGGCTGGGGTTAGAATGCAGTGCCCCACAAATGCTCAATGTTCTTTGTCTAGACTATACTAATCACAAGCCCGATCTATTTTGCTTAAACAGTGAACGGTTAAGGTTGACTAACCTTCAATGCTGTTAGCTTCCATGACACAGGAAGTCCAGCCCTGGATATTTGGAAAAGCAATGACATGGATTGGTGGATTTCTATGTAGGAGTAGAGGCTTCCAGGGGAGTGTAGCAACTGGGTAAGTCCTGAAGGGCAGCGAAATGATGGTCAAAGAACAGCAGGAGGGTACATTCCATTGGAGGTCAAATGAACACAAATTTGTAGGAGGAAAGACACTGGAGAAAAAAGAGTGCCAATTTCTTCCACGTTTTAGCTGTAATTTCTACATGGACCTTATGTTGAATCTTCATCTGTAATCAATTGAATTGTGTTTCACACCTTTAAACAATGAAAAAAAGCAGTAAAACTGGAGAAGCACTTTTCCAAGATTCATGTGTTTTGGATTAAAATAAATGTATTATCATTATACCTTTTATTTTTAGCTGTAACCATTACACAAAAATCAGAATTGTAATTTTGATAGACCTAATTTAGAATATCTACTGAAGAAGTTAAATCTGACATCTAGTTCCATGATTACTACATTCTCAAGGAAATCTGTACAAAGGTTAATGTGTCTACTGAGAAAAACTGCAAATATGTCACTTAATTATTATTTAAAACAAAAAAAATTAACTTAAAGAATCTAATGTAGTCTTATATCAAGTTTTTCAGGAGCGGAATATCACTCTCAGTTTTCTTTCAGGAATAACATACTTCTGTTGACCGCATTTTTTGCTTCTAAAAATGCCAGAAGGACAACAAAGTAGCCACCAGTTGCTTCTTGTCTTGATTTTCTTACCACCTCTCTTCACTTTTTGTCAACAGCGATCAGCATGCCAACCATTTCTCTAATAATTTACTCATCCTACTTCCTTCCCATCCTGATTCATTTGCTAGTGGCCCTGGGAAGCTCCCGTAGCCTCCTACAGGTGTCCTATTTTTTGGTCTCTCTGGTCAGAGTTAATTCTGAGCATGTAGAGAAGCGCCCTACACACCCATGTTTATCTTATCAGTTTTCAATGTGGAGAAAGCTGAAAATACCGAATGATTTTCTGTTTCCTACACAGTAATGCTTCTATACACACTAGGAATCTATATGTGGTGGATATAACTACCTATTTACATATTTTTGTCTTCATGTGCCATTGTGTAACACAGGTGATAACCACTGTAAACTATAAACCACTGTATTTTATCATGAACCTTGGGAAACTGGCAGCCTTTTTCTAGTTTGGCTCTTTGTTTGAAGCACAAATTTATTTCCCCAGGATGACAGAAATCCCTCCGGGCTGCTAGCTGACGATACTCATGTCAGTAGTGATTTCTACTGCTCCAGAGTCCTATGCACTGTATCACATCTGTTTTGCTCACACGCTGAACCATAGCATCGCTCTGGCTAGACACCACAGATTCATCCTCTACCTTATTCCTCTGTTATTTCTCCTTCTCTATGTTACAAGAGACTGAACAGAACTCTAAAGTTACTGGAAAAATTCACATAAATTAGTCTTCCTAAAGATTTCAGTTTACACTAGTAAAGGAATTAGTAAAACTTTGTATCTTCTTGGGCTTGCGTAGTTGAAATGCCTTTAAAATCCATAGTGCTTCCATTCCATCTTTTCTCGTTCTCCATATTTTTCTTCTGTGTCAATTTGAATATGTTTTTTTCATCCTGCATTTCTAGTATTAGCTACTGATATAGAAAGTAAAATGCAAGAAGCCTGTTAAACTAAAAAGTTACAGCCTATAAGAAAAATAAGTTACTATGTACTTACATGTTAAAAATAAATCACAATTACATCCTTTGAGGCCCACATTTGGATGTTGTCTAAGAAACAATCCCCCAGGGATTATGCTTATTTACAAGGTAAGAAGGGTTGTAAAATGAAGGAGGCTACAACTGGTTTATAGATGAGATTATAATAAAACACACACACATACAAGCAAGCAAGTGCACACATGTAGAGAAATGGAGTAATATACTATACGTGATGTAGTTGTCTTTACATTTCAATATCATATGTAGTGGAATGTGTATGTAAAGATTGAGTTAAACACCACCATCATCAAATAGCCAGGATACAGTTGCTATTTTATAACCAATTGTATTTTAGGCTGTGTTTTCGGTACAATGCAAATCAGTCATGGCAATAAACACTTTTAACTGAAGAAGGTAAAATGCCATTTATAATGATGGTTTTCTTACTCTGTTGAAAATTATAGCACAGTCTAGGTGGAACTGAGACAGTGCACTTAAGGATTCTGCAGCTTAATTTTAAGATAGTAACAATGATAACAAAAAAAAAAGAAAGAAAAGAAAAAGAAAGAAATTGTGGCAGGAACTTTTGAACAGGTTCTACTCCTTTGCTAGTTTCTTAGATTTTTTTTTTTTTTAATAGAGCTTGTTTGGTAGCATATGCGATAACATTTATCATGACCCTTCTGGACAAAATTAAATGTATTTTCTCTTCTATTTTAATTCAATTTTGTTTTCTGTTTGTTTGTTTTATTTCATATATAAATGTACTCCTGAAATCCGCATGCCTTGTCAGAGGGTTTGGCACTATTTTTTCCTGAATCTTCTGGTGCCCATTTGTTGGTTAGATTTGATTATAACACAGCAACTTGCCTGTACCTCCATTCTTCATAACCTCCAGGCAAACTAAGATATTTATAATATAAAATATCCTCCTCAACCAGCGGTTATTATGGTGGCATTAAGACTATTATACTGCATTATCCGTACTGAATTTGATTTTTACCTGTTCTTGCTTGAATTTGCATCATAAAATGATATTTTCCTCCAATGGGAGAAGTGCTTGAATTTGCATCATAAAATGATATTCTCCTCCAATGGGAGAAGTGTGTGTGTGTGTGTGTGTGTGTGTGTGTGTGTGTGTGTGTGTAAGCTTTATGTTATTCTTACAAATTGCCAGTTAGATTAGATTTTCCAGTTTCATTCCAAACAGTGTTATGGCTTTTGAAAATATAATGAAAACCAACCTAAACTTGATATCTCAACCAAATGATAGGATAATTTACATATATATTGTATATATTTGGATACAGATATAATTGAGTCACTTTGATAGAGATTGCCCTTCCTGTTTATAACTTCATTTTCATGGTATAAATTTATTTTTCGCTTTTATGGTCATGCTTTCATTGTTTTTATTTCTTCAACCATTCCAATACTTTACTATCATCAGGAAAATTATATTAACTGTTTCATAGACATATAATCCTTTGTCCAATGTGGCCTATAAATTTGCCACACTTTGTAAGTAGAAGTCCCCTGACTTTATTGTATTTTGGATTTCATTGGACAAATGTCTTTATTATCACTGGCACAGAGAAGAAGATCTATATGAAGGTGATAAATTATTTGGTATCTTACTCGGATTCTCTAGTGGGATCTCATAGATTTGCATTTACACAATAAGTGAACACAGAAGATACATTATTTTCTGGTCCTTTCAACACACAAACTACAGTATTTTCATACATGAGGAAGATCATTGAAGACGAAAAACACATTTGAACCGGAGAGTGACGCAGAAGTTCAAAATGTGTTCTGAACATTGGGAAGACTAGAGTTAGGTGCCAGGCACTCTTGTCAACTGGGTCATTTGCTACTTTCAACCCCAGCTCTTGGTGATCTGATGTACTACTGCTTATGTGGGCGCCTAAACTCATGAGAGGGCACAGATTTCACACATACAAATAGCTAAAAGTAAGATAAGTCTTCCTAAAAGACACTCTAGCTTATCACCTGAGTTTAATGCCAAAGAGTTAGGCCACAGGAGAGAACCAGTTCCTACAGCTTGTTATTCTGACCTCCATGAGTGTGCTGTAATGCTTCCATATTTACAAATGAAGAACTGTCAAATAATGAATGCCATGAAAATGCTCTAAATAATATATATATATTTATGCATATTATGTATACATAAATATATCTATGTAGGTGTGTACACATAAATGGAGCCTCTCGAGGAGTCCTTAAAAGGATGTTAATTTCCCTTGTGCTGGAGACTCATGTGCTAGTAAGTGACCTGACATGCATGCTGTGAACTCAGGACCTCTTCAGCATCAGTAAACACCGTTAATGGCTAAGCCACCTCGCAAGCCCTTGCACCATAACCTTTAATATATCTTTACTTTAGTCAAATTATTAAATACTAAACTTTTGCAAATATTGCAAACCAAAGTTTAGCTGACCCAGATAACTTTTCAGACATCGTACACCAAGAATCAGATATGTATAATTTATTTTGATCCTCAAATAGAATTAAATGACTCCAAAGGCTCATTGCTCCTTGGGACATTTATAGATTTGTTCATCTAAGTACGCTCATCAACGTAATTTTCTGCCATAATCAGTGAAAGTCTGAATAACAGGACAGAATATGAAAAACTTGTTTATAGCCATGATTTCATATATATTCCAACAACCATGCTATCAATTGCTTTTTTGCAAACATGCCAAATGTTCAAATAGTTTATTTCCTCATAGAGTACAAATCCCAACTCTACTTTGGGTGAGATATTGTTAGATGTAAAACTTAAGTGCTTCTTAGCTCTCTGCAAGCTTCACAGCATCCAGAGTTTTTCATGATTTCATCTGTCTCTAGATAGTCTCCTGTTCAAGTAAAGCAAGTCATTACCCAGACATTTCCCCTAGAAGGCACACCAACTGTGCCAGATCTAGCCTCAATTAAATATGTTTTATTTTCCGGTAAAGATGCAAAATTGTTTAAACACAAAGTTTCGTCTTTTCACAAGAATCCCTGTTATCTCACTTCTTTTTAACTACAAAGCCAGGTTACTCCAGCCCTCCATGGTTCCTTCTGTACCTGAGCATGTCCTGCTTTAGACGCACATCACACATGGTATCTATTTCTCTTGGGCTGCACGCGTGATTAAGAAGACATGAACAAGTCCATCTGTTATGTATTTGACACACATGGCTCTCTTAAGTTAGCTTACAGGTGAAATGAACGTCTTACTCGAACTACAGTCATCTAGTCCCTAGCTTCACCTGTACACTGACTGAAAGCGCCATGGCACAACAAAACATTATAAAGCTTTGCAAGGTCATTTCTAACATGAAGATCTGACTTTCTCTCAGTCAACTTACTTGTCTGGAGCATCTCAGGTCTTACATTCCAACATTTCTAACAAGCATCGTGGCTCTCCAGCTCATCGTAGAAGACTCAGGCACCAGAGTGTATTTTTTTCTTTTCCAACCCTTTTTCTTCCTTCAGGAATCATACAGAGAGTTTCACCACAATACTTTTCATGGAGAATCTTTGACTCAGAATCTGCTTTTCAGGGAGCTGGACCCGTGGACCACCATTTCCATCACAATCACTAGGCTGCTATTAAATATGTAAATGACTGATGTTTATCTCAGGCTTATGAATTAGAAATCAGGGATCACAGGTTGAGAGTCATCTGCACTATTGAAAAGGCTCCCAAGAAAATCATTTTTCTCATTACAGTGGCATTGACAATGACAGTTGTAATTATCAAAACTGAAGGGCTGAAATATAGAGCGGGAGTGCTGGAAGAATTCAAAAACTTCATACAGGCTTTTGTGTCAAAAAACAATTTATTCTAACATATAAAAACATCCATACATGAACTCCATAGAGCAATAACAACAACAAAGCACATGCAGAAACAACTACATGGAGGAACAAAAGTTCTAAGTTTATAAATCATAGGATGTCTGGAATCAACTACAAATATTAAAAATATTTAATTTAATAAGTTTATATTTTTGTTTAGTATTTATTTGAATGTGGTGTGTGTGTGTGTGTGTGTGTGTGTGTGTGTGTGTGTGTGTGTGTG
>NW_026585504.1:43140894-43189600 GCF_907164565.1 Psammomys obesus | reverse complement strand
GTGTGTGTGTGTGTGTGTGTGTGTGTGTGTGTGTGTGTGTGTGTGTGTGTATAAGTTCCTGGGGTTAAACTCAGGTCATCAGGTTTAGCCTCAGCCACCTTTACTAACTGAGCCACTGTTAGGAATAGAAGGCCATAAGAGCAAGTTTATGTTCAGACGACATGAAACCCATATGAATATCCAGTGTAAGTAAACTAAAACATGAGTAACACTGAACAGCCAGAGGGCCAAAGGGCTTAGAGGCATCACACAATAGCAAATAATTTATATCTCAGAACCCCCAAAGGAAAAGGGGATACAATCTTTTATATAACTATTCTTTTTTATTTTTAATTTTTATATTAATTACAGTTTATTCACTTTGTATCCCAGCTGTAGCCCCTCCCAATCCCATACTCCCTCCCTCATCTCCTCCCTTGCCTCTCCCCAAGTACACTGTTAGGGGAGGTCTTCCTCCCTTTCCATCTGACCTTACCCTATCAGATCTCATCAGGACTGGCTGCATTGTCTTCCTCTGTGACCTGGTAAGGCTGTTCCCCCCTCAGGGGGAGGTTATTCCTAACATAATGTTGCTTCCTATGGGTTTTTCATAAATACAGCTTCAAGATTAGCAGCTGGGTCAGAGCCTAGGCCTCTGTCCTTCCCAGCCTGCCTGTGTTTCTCTAACTGTATGTCTAGATAATTATTGGTCTAGCTGTCTATTTTCTTGTGGCCTGTATGGTGTTCTGTATGGATGCTTGGGTGTCTGTTGGGGTCTACCTGTCTAGTGGCCTTCACCCAGAGCAGATAAAGTAATCCTATTTCCTGTCAGTTCCTCACAATCTCTTCAACCTGCAGCTTCTCATTACTTTCTCCCTTTCCGAGCAATGGAACTTGGACCAAAGTGTCTAGCATAGTTAGCAGGATGCACTTGTGCTACCTCACTGGGAGCATCTCTTCATGTCCTGTTAGACATTTTCTTAGGAGAGGAGCAGAGTAGATGCTGAGAAGATGAGCTGGCTGCTTTGACTGATCGGAAAGCTGGCCTTGAGGACATTTTGAGTTTAGAAGCCACGGTGTGAGATTTTGAGTTGAAAAAAAATCAAAACCTTAAATATGTAATTTAAAGCATTAGCTGAATAAGAATATTTCTGATATAAAAAAGAAAGAAGCGTATTTAGATCCTGGAATAGACAAACCCTTTATCTCTGAGAATTCATGATTGCCATCAGAGTATATGGGGAAACTGGTGCCCATCAAAACAACCACTCTCTATTAAGGCAGTGCTTGCAAAACACAACTAATGACCTTTGTAATAAGAGGAACACGTATGCTGTGTGCTGAATTTACAGAGACAACAAATAAAGGAATCTCCTAGATGGACTTAATATGGGCATTTCAAGAGTAAGATACATGTCAGGTTCCCCAAATGTAATGTTACTTTCAGCAGTGCACTTGGCAAAGAGACGGTGCCCTGTTCTAGAAGCAACGACTCTCAGTGGACAGGGCTGCAGAGAATCCCTCATACCCTGCAAGGCTGGCGCTCTGAAGGCACTAGCTCTGACCTGGAGCATGACAGGGGTCCTAGATGTACGGACCTCTCCAAATGTAGACAAGTCCTTTGGGTCTCATCAAGAGAAGCTTCTGCTAGGACCGAGCCTATACTAAGAGTTTGTAGAATGTGTAGTAAAAGTGGGCTCTACAGAAGACATTAGATGGCATGCCATTATTAATTGGGTTCCCACCAATGCACAAAAGGCATTAAGGATTTGTTGTGAGTGGATCTGTCTGGTTTTTTTTTTTTTTTCCTATGGAAATTGTAAAAGCTTTTACTGCAGCATACATAGATGCTACAGGAGTCTTACAATCAAGGTCAAATCCATAACTGTCACCCTGGATATCGGCTCTCTTTTCTCCCCTCCCCCATCCATACTCGGTGTACGCTTCTCTTGTAGTGGAACATATTCTAACTCTGGACATTCTGTGAGGGTTGGTAACCTTCCTAGCAACTACTGTGGAATTCAAACTGCAAGGGTTGACTATGAAAACAGTAGCAAGGAGCCATCCTTATCACTATCCCTGCACGGTCTCCCAAACCTAAGAACATTGATGGTGTTTTTCCCCAGGAATTGCTGATTTCATATGAATAATATAATGTTGCAACTGCTCTATGTGGTCAGTGTTGAAACCAAATAAAACCTGAAGAATTATTGTGAACTATGGAAAACTAAATATGCCTACTGGATCTAAGAATGCTGTTGTGCTATCCTTCATAGACTTAAAGAACTAAGCAACTCTGATTTGGAGTCAGTATTACTCTATATTGAACCAAGAACTGTTTGTCATCACCTGAAAAGGTCTCTCTTGGACATTCTATCATTGTTATTTATTATTACCCAAGAGAAATTTGTGTCGCCTCATAATTTGTCATGGTTTCATGACTCAGGCAAAACGTCATTTTGTATTATTGTGTTGATGACATTCTACAAAAACAAACCTCTGGCGGGCGGAGCCAAGATGGCGACTAGCACACACAGTTTCCAAGCTGTGGAAGAGAAAAAGTTCTGAGTTGATGAGTGGAAGAACTTCTGAAGCCAGGGAAACAACGGAGAGACTTTCTAAACAACAGGGAACATCGCCGGAGGTGAAAACCTTGGTCTCGGGTCACCCAGGGACTTGTTTGGGGAAGGTGAGAAACGATCCTTTGATCTCTCGGCACTCCCCTCCCCCAGACCTCCCTCCTCCTCGGCACAGCGGACTCGCCTTTCTCAGCGCAGACCTAACTGCCTGGGGCCTACAGCCACTGAGGCTGAGCCCCAAGTCCTTTATCGGCAAAGGCCAGCAGTACTGTGTCTCGGAGCCCCAGATTCACGCGCGGCAGCTGCACCATCCTCCCAGGGCCCGAGTCTGCTAGACGCCATACTAGCTCCGCAGGATCGCGATCACTGACGGTACGGCCCGCCCAATCCCACAGTGACAGAGAATACGCTATATACTCACCAAAACCAGACAAAAACGCCATACAAGCTAGACACACCAGGCGCTGGGCCTCCGAAGCTTGGAGAGCACAGTAAAGAGACCCCAGGACTTCCCAGAAAGCATCTGGACTAGCAACCCAGTCTCCAGTTACAGCGGGACTTTCTAACCTGGCGGCGGAGCAGCACTGAGCTGGCGGGCACATCAGCCCTCCAGTTTAAGACTAACCAGGGCCAAACCAGAGAACAGAAAGGCTGGTTACCCCGATTCCCACTGACGTGACCACCCTGAAATCTCCAGCTGCAGCAAGACCTCATAACCTGTCAGTGACAGCAGCACGGAACTGGCGGAGCACATCAAAGAAGCAGGGCCAAACCAGAGAGCAGACAGCCCAGATACGCCGATCTCTGCCAAGTGTCCTGCCTGTAAGTGAGTGCACCCTTGAGAATCTGCAGCTCCACTGATCCTGGCTTCTTCTAAAACAGAAGCCAGGCATCGAACCCCCTCCCACCCATATACCCACTTTGGGAAACAGAGGGGCACTTGGAACATTGAAGTTCCTGCTCTGTGGGTCTAATTGAGGAGTTAAGGCAGTTAATGCCAGAAATTGCGCTGCGATCATCACTAGCGCCTGCGACATATACATTGCAGAGCCCCTCCCACACACTCAAGGGTTCAACATTAGCCATCACTCTGTCCCTCGAGACACACGCCCACACCCACTTACACACACACACACACATATACACACACACACGCACGCACGCTTGCATTTGCCTCTGTTTGCGCCTGTGTACTTTCCTCCCACAGGTACAGCTAGTCCTCAGCATACGCTAAGGACACGGGACCTCTCTCAACTTCCTGAAGAATTCTCCAGACTCGAGAGAGAGACAGTACCAGTCTGATCGGCTGAATCCAAAAACAAACAGGGAAGGTCTCAGATAAGCCAATGGCCAGGGGTAGGCGAAAGAACATTTCCAACATAAATCAGGACATCATGACTTCACCAGCAAACCCCAAAATCGATGGATATTCCAATTCATCAGAAGCACAGGAAAATGACCTTAAAGCCATGCTTGCTCAATTATTTGAGGCTCATAAGGAGGAAATGAACAAATCTTTCAAAGAGATGGCCAGTCAATTGGAGGTAAAGAAAGAAGAAATAGACAAAACCCTTAAAGAAACACAGGCAAACATAGCCAAACAAATAGAGGCACAAGTAGAGAAGAAATTAGTGGCATACAAAAAGGAAATGAACAAAGAAATAGAGTCCATCGTAGAGAGACAGGAATCCAAATTCAAACACATAAAAGAAATGGTGCAAGGCATGAAAACAGAATTAGAATCAATAAAGAAAACACAAAGTGAGAAAACTCTTGAGCTGGAGAACTTGGAGAAAAGATCAGGAACCACAAAAGTAAGCATCACCAACAGAATACAAGAGATGGAAGAGAGAATCTCTGGAGCTGAAGACACACTTGCAGAAATTGATACTTCTCTCAAAGAAAAAGTAAAATCAGAAAAATTCCAATCACAAAATATCCAAGAAATCAAGGATGCTATGAAAAGACAAAATCTAAGAATAATAGGAATTGATGAAAAAGAAGACTCCAGGCTCCAAGGTCCAGAAAATATTTTCAAAAAAATCATAGAAGAAAATTTTCCCAACTTAAAGAAAGAGATGTCCATAAATATACAAGAGGCCTACAGAACACCAAATAGACTAGACCAGAAAAGAAACACATCACGTCACATCATAGTCAAAACACTAAATCTACAGAACAAAGAAAAGATATTAAAAGCAGCAAGGGAAAAAGGCCAAGTAACATATGAAGGTAGACCTATCAGAATCACACCAGACTTCTCATCAGAAACTATGAAAGCCAGAAGGGCCTGGGCAAGCATCATGGAGACTCTAAGAGATCACAAATGTCAACCCAGACTACTATACCCTGCAAAGCTTTCAATCAACATAGATGGAGAAAACAAAATATTCCATGACAAAACTAAATTTACGCAATATCTATACAGCAAACCAACCCTACAGAAGATACTAGAAGGAAAACTCCAATCCAACGAAAATGAATTCACCCAAGAAAACAGGGCATACAGATAATGTCCCAACAAAAATGAAAAGAAAACAAGCAATGAAACAAGGTAAGATCATCGACTCCATTACACAAGGAACTAACATGCATTGGTCAATATTATCTATCAATATTAATGGACTCAACTCACCAATAAAAAGACACAGGCTAACAGAATGGTTACGGAAACAGGACCCAACATTCTGTTGCATCCAAGAAACACACCTATGCAACAAAGATAAACACTACCTCAGAGTAAAGGGCTGGAAAAATGTTTTTCAAGCAAATGGTTCCAGAAAACAAGCTGGAGTAGCCATCCTAATATCTAATAAAATAGACTTTCAACCCAAGTTAATCAAAAAAGATAAGGAGGGCCACTATATTCTCATCAAAGGAAAAATCCAACAAGAGGACATCACAATTTTGAATATCTATGGCCCAAATACAAGAGCACCTACATTCGTAAATGAAACAATATTAAAGCTTAAATCATACATTGATCCTAATACCTTAATAGTGGGAGACTTCAACACCCCACTCTCATCAAGGGACAGATCAACCAGACAGACACCAAATAGGGAAATGAAAGCACTCACAGAATCCCTAAATCAAATGGACCTAATAGATGTCTACAGATCTTTTCACCCAAACTCAAAAGAGTACACCTTCTTTTCAGCACCACATGGAACCTTCTCCAAAATAGACCATATAGTTGGTCACAAAGCAAGCGTCAACAGATACAAAAGGATTGAAATAATCCCTTGTATACTATCTGACCACCATGGACTAAAGCTGGACATCAACAACAACAGAAACAACAAAAAGCCGACACGCACATGGAAACTGAACAACTTACTACTCAATGACAGCTGGGTCAAGGAAGAAATAAAGAAAGAAATTAAAGACTTTCTAGAATTCAATGAAAATGAAGGCACAACATACCCAAATTTATGGGACACATTGAAAGCAGTGCTCAGAGGAAAATTTATAGCACTAAGTGCCTGCAAGAAGAAATCTGTAACATCACATACAAACAACTTAATGGCCCAACTGAAAAACCTAGAAAAAAAAGAAGCAGATACACCCAAGAGGAGCAGACGGCTGGAAATAATCAAACTAAGGGCAGAAATCAATCAATTAGAAACAAATAAAATTATCCAAAGAATCAATGAAACAAAAAGCTGGTTCTTTGAGAAAATCAACAAGATAGACAAACCCTTAGCCAAACTAACTAAAAAGCAGAGAGAAACCATACAAATCAGCAAAATCAGAAAGGAAAATGGGGACATAACTACAGACACTGAGGAAATCCAAACGATTATTAGGTCATACTACAAAAGCCTATATGGCACAAAATTTGAAAATCTAAATGAAATGGATAACTTTCTTGACAGATTCCATCTACCAAAATTAAGTCAAGATCAGGTAGAAAGACTGAATAGTCCTATATCTCCCAAGGAAATAGAAGCAGTCATTAACAGTCTCCCCTCCAAAAAAAGCCCTGGACCAGATGGCTTCAGCGCAGAATTCTACAAGACCTTCAAAGAAGTACTAACACCAATTCTCCACAAACTATTTCATAAAATAGAAACAGAAGGAACACTACCAAACTCATTCTATGAAGCCACAGTCACTTTGATACCTAAACCACACAAAGATCCAACAAAAAAAGAGAACTTCAGACCTATCTCTCTTATGAACATTGATGCAAAAATACTCAATAAAATACTTGCAAACCGAATCCAAGAACACATCAAAGATATCATCCACCATGACCAAGTAGGCTTCATCCCAGGAATGCAAGGGTGGTTCAACATACGGAAATCCATCAATGTAATCCACCACATAAACAAAATGAAGGAGAAAAACCACATGATCATCTCCTTAGATGCTGAAAAAGCATTTGACAAAGTCCAGCACCCATTTATGTTTAAAGTCTTGGAGAGATCAGGGATACAAGGCACATACCTAAAGATAGTAAAGGCAATATACAGCAAGCCTATAGCCAACATCAAACTCAATGGAGAGAAACTTAAATCAATCCCACTGAAATCAGGGACAAGACAAGGCTGCCCACTCTCTCCATATCTCTTTAACATTGTACTTGAAGTCCTAGCCAGAGCAATAAGACAACTAAAGGAGATCAAGGGGATACAAATCGGAAAGGAAGAGGTCAAAGTGTCACTATTTGCAGATGATATGATAGTATACATGAGCGACCCCAAAGATTCAACCAGAGAACTTCTTCAGCTGATAAACACCTTCAGCAAAGTGGCAGGATACAAAATCAACTCAAAAAAATCAGAGGCCCTCTTGTATACCAAAGACAAAAAGGCTGAGAAAGAAATTAGGGAAACAACACCCTTCACAATAGCCACTAACAACATAAAGTACCTTGGTGTGACTCTAACCAAGCAAGTGAAAGACCTGTTTGAGAAAAACTTCAAGTCTTTGAAGAAAGAAATTGAAGAAGATCTCAGAAGATGGAAAGATCTCCCGTGCTCATGGATTGGTAGGATTAACATTGTGAAAATGGCCATCCTGCCAAAAGCAATCTACAGATTCAATGCAATTCCCATCAAAATACCAACTCAATTCTTTACAGACCTTGAAAAAAAGATTCTCAGCTTCATATGGAGAAACAAAAAACCCAGAATCTCCAAAACGATCCTGTACAACAACAGATCATCTGGAGGTATCTCCATTCCCGATCTCAAGCTGTACTACAGGGCAACAGTAATAAAAACTGCATGGTATTGGCATAGAAACAGAAAGGAGGATCAATGGAATCGCATAGAAGACCCAGAAATAAACCCACACACCTATGAATTCTCAATATTTGACAAAGAAGCCAAATCCATTCAATGGAAAAAAGACAGCATCTTCAACAAATGGTGCTGGACCAACTGGATGTCTACATGCAGAAAAATGAAAATAGATCCATATCTATCACCCTGCACAAAACTAAAGTCCAAGTGGATCAAGGACCTCAACATAAAACCAGATACTCTAAATCAGCTGGAAAAAAAAGTGGGAAACAGCCTAGAATTCATTGGCACAGGAGACAACTTCCTGAACAGAACACCAACAGCACAGGCTCTAAGAGCAACAATCAATAAATGGGACCTCATGAAACTGAAAAGCTTCTGTAAAGCAAAAGACACTGTCATCAAAACAAATAGACAGCCTACAGATTGGGAAAGAATCTTCACCAACCCTTTATCTGACAGAGGGCTAATATCAAGTATATATAAAGAACTAAAGAAGCAGAAAAGCAACAAACCAAGTAATCTACTTAAAAAATGGGGAACAGAGCTAAACAGAGAATTCTCGAAAGAGGAACGTCGAATGGCAGAGAAACACTTAAAGAAATGCTCAACCTCATTAGCCATTAGGGAAATGCAAATCAAAACGACCCTGAGATATCACCTTACACCCATCAGAATGGCCAAGATGAAAAACTCAAGTGATAGCACATGCTGGAGAGGTTGTGGAGAAAAGGGAACCCTCCTCCATTGCTGGTGGGAATGTAAACTGGTTCAACCACTCTGGAAGTCAATCTGGCGCTTTCTCAGACAACTAGGAGTAGTGCTACCTCAAGACCCAGCTATACCACTCCTAGGTATATACCCAAAATTTGCTCAAGTACACAACAAGGACATTTGTTCAACCATGTTCATAGCAGCTTTATTTGTAATAGCCAGAACTTGGAAACAACCCAGATGTCCATCAACGGAGGAATGGATACAGAAACTGTGGTATTTTTACACAATGGAATACTACTCAGCAATCAAAAAGGAAGAAATCATGAAATTTGCAGGCAAGTGGTGGGATCTAGAAAAGATCATTCTGAGTGAAGTATCCCAGAAGGAGAAAGACAAACTTGGTATATACTCGCTTATATAGACCTACAAGACATGATAAACATAATGAAATCTACACACCTAAAGAAGATAATCAAGAAAGTGGACACAGGCGAAGGTGATTAATCCTCATTTAGAAAGACAAATGGGATGTGCATTGAACTTATGACAGGAGTCTATCACAAAAGGCATCTGAAAGACTCTACCTAGCAGTGTTTCAAAGCAGACACTAAGACTCATAACCAAACCCTCGGCAGAGTGCAGGGAATCATATGAAAGAAGGGAAGTTAGTATGATATGGAAAGGATAGGAGCTCCACAAGGACCAAATATATCTGGGCACAGGGTCTTTTCTGAGACTGACACTCAACCAAGGACCATCTATGGATATAACCTAGAACTTCTGCTCGGATGTGGCCTGTGGTAGCTCAGTAACCAAGTAGTTTTCCAAAGTAAGGGGAACACGGACTATTTCTAATAGGATCTCAAGGGCAGGCTGTTTGACCCCCACCCCAGGGGAGGAGCAGTCTGTTAGGCCACAGAGGAGG
Organism: Psammomys obesus; assembly: GCF_907164565.1. Lineage (NCBI taxonomy): Eukaryota > Metazoa > Chordata > Mammalia > Rodentia > Muridae > Psammomys > Psammomys obesus. The sequence goes on along the minus strand of NW_026585504.1, from coordinate 43,180,148 downwards.
ACTTTGCAGCCAGCCCTGAAGATACCTGATAAAACAGGGTCAGATGAAAGGGGAGGAGGTCCTCCCCTATCAGGGGACTTGGAAAGGGGCAGGGAGGAGACCAGGGAGGGAGTGTGGGGTTGGGGAGGGAATGAGGGAGCGGGATACAGCTGGGACACAGAGTTAACAAAATGTAACTAAAAAGAAAAATAAAATAAAAATAAAAAAATTAAAAAAAAAAAAAAACAAACCTCTGGTTCTCTTGAAGATTTGGAATCTGTTGTTGTGAGTCTGATAGCTGCTGAGGTAGCTGCTATAAAATCTCGGGGATTGTTGGTGAAGGCCTGAAGAGCACAAGGGTGTGGGTCTTCTGTTCCAAAGATGCGGCACTAAGGGGTAATCCGCTAACCAAAGAGTTACACAAGGAAGCAAACATACACAGTAACCCAAGATATGATCCTCCAAAAGACAGAAGCCTCAAATGCTGAGGATTTCATTAGTGGCCATGAGCCACATATAAATCAACAATAATGTGACTCTCTGATAACGGTTAAAGAAAAATAGGTTGGCTAGAATAGCCAATGGCTGCATCAAATGCTCCGTGACTAATAGTCATTAAGTGAGCCTGCTTCATTCCATGTGCGCACAAAATTGAGAGAAACCATAGGAGAAGTAAACGGCCTGGGAGACAAGGGCACATACATAGAAGAGCAGGCTAGGAGAGAGCCTGAAGGCCTGCCAGAATTAAGAGCCCGGGAAACTTACAGAGCAAGAACTGCCAGAGCAGACAGAGCTGTTCTTTACACAGTAATTATGGATTATGGGTCTAAATGACACTCCATATATCCTACTCTGAGAAAACACCAGTTATCTAAGTGGCATAGAATGTTCGGGACAGAAGGGCACAAAGATCAATTTACATTTAGATAACATGAAACTAATACAGATATTCAGTGTGAGTCGGCCAAAACATATTAGACTATGATGATGGGCTATAGACTAGCACTGGTTTCCAAGAGCCTCCAAAGTTCCAGGGGTACATGTTACATAACCATTCTTAGCAGAGAGTCACTTTGTGTTGTTCCTACATACAAATGGATTTGAGCCCTTGCTTTTCCCAATCTGCCTGCATGTATCTGCCTATGTTTCTGTGTGCCTACCTACACGTGGCCTGTGTAGTGATCTGAGTGCTTTCTGGTGGTTGCCTGTCCAATGGCCTTCTCCTAGAGTGAGCAAGGAGTTTTCCCATTGGCTCATCATAATTTCTTCAACTTCCCAGCCTTTCGTGGCGCTATTCATTCCTAGCATCGATGCTTGGGCACTATACCCACCTTTTTGGTTCTTAACATTTTTCTTTTGTCAATGGTTATACATGACCTACCTTAATACCTTATTTTCTCTAATGGCTTCTGGAATAGTAAGTCAGGATTTCTGTTGCCATTCTTGAGAAGCAAAATTAGGTCTCAAGGCCATAAAACCTCTCTTGCATGGTTAAAATAGGTATATAATTAAAGTTTGCTTTTAACATTAGTGAGAAATTAATATTCACTCTCCTTTTCTTTTGCAGATATCAATATAAATGCTAGAACAGCCAACTGTATAAAGAATTAACCCATGAACATTGCCTTCCTATACCAGAAAGCAAAAAGAGAAATATATACACCAGAAATATTTAAACATTTACACATGAATGGATACACACCAATTTAAATGACTTTGTTTTGTATATATTCAAGTCAACATTTTGCAGACAGATCCATAGGCAAAATTTATCTAAATATTCTTTCATAAAGACTCTTTTCTTAAATGATTCTAGGTCTTGTCAAAATGACAGCTAAAACAAATCAGCATGTAACTGTGCTTACTTCAGGTTTCTGTTCCTTTACTTAAATCTGATCCCAAACATTTTTACTTTTGTATACCTCCACTCTTCTAATCTTCTAAATATGCAGCCCCTGAGTTCTGATATTCAGCTTTTTTAAAAGATATATTGGTGTTGTAGAAATAACAATGTAGTATTTATGAGAAAATAGGCAATAGTTCTGATTGCAACTTTTTAACCACATTAGGTTTCTTTTGGATCATTATAATAACCTATTCATGAACCTGAACGTATTCTTAGGAGAAACAAATGAACTAATATATTTTAAAATACCCTGAAAAATATCTCTTTTGTCCATAAACTAAACTGTACAAATGTTTGTTTTCAATTTTACAGTATAAATTTGGAATGTTCTTCTGAATATGTGACCTGGAGAAATGTGTTCTAAATGAATAAATATTTTTTTTCTTCTCAGTTATACCTCTCCTTCCTCCAAATCTATATACTCTTACTAATGGCATTGGCCTAGTACTAAGTAGAATTTAGGTCATAGTGCCACAGCAGAATTCTGAAGTGAGATTTCCTAGCTAGCTCATTAATATCACCTGGACTTCGTTAGGAATGTAAATTTTCAGAAAGCAACAAAAACAAAAACCTTTGGAAGTTGGGCCAGCAATGTTCATTTTTGTCAAGCCCTTCAGGTGATGTGGATGTGTGCTAATAATTGAAAAGCTCATGGATTTTGTTCTTACAAGTTTCAAAATTATTTTCTCTAGCCCTTGCCATTTCACTGTTAATGTCTAAGCCATATATCCTGCTTTCTTCTTTACATGTAATTTAATGCTCCATTTTCTTATAAAAATACGTAAAACAAAATCCCGCTTGAGTAAAAACACTCATTCCTTCCTACTATGTAGGGTCATCCATTGGAAATGAATAATAGTCTGCAGAAGCATTCAAGCTGACAATAATGAGCCCATCTATCTACCAAAACAGGAGCCATGTGGGTAATAGATTGAAGTCTCTAAATCAAACATCGGGTATAGCTAAATACTTTCCATCGTTCAAAACATAATCAAAAACATATTTTTAAAATTTTTGCTTGAGGAAGACAATACAATCAGTCCTGAAGAGACCTGATAGGGTAAGGTCAAATAGAAGGGGGGAGGACCTCCTCTATCAGTGGACTGGGGGAGGGAAGGAGAAGAGGGAGGGAGAGTGGGTTTGGGAGGAGATGAGGGAGAGGGCTACAGCTGGGATACAGAGTTAATAAATTGTAATAAATGATAATAATAAAAGAAAAAACATGCTTGTTCCCTAAAATTTTAACCCCCAATGAAAAGATTGATGTGCTACACATTAAAGACTGAATATACCTGACATCTTTACCATCTCCCTAACTCATGAAACTGTCTGTGCTATGATGTTGTGATGTTACAATTCTTTTAATTTCTAGTATGATAAATTCCTAAAACCTTTGAAAGTTTCTCTGGAATGGAGTAGGAGGGTGGTCTTTTGCCATTCATGACATGCCCATTTTCAGAACAGCTTTATGATAATCAGGAGATTCTTGCTGGACACTAGTAGCATCCTAATGGGGGAATTCTTGCAAAGGAAAGCAATCAAGATTTCCAAGAATAAGAATTTTAGCCTTGCCAACCTGATCTCCTCAAGGGTAGGGGACCTTGAATTTGAGATAATCACTAATAGCCAATGTTTAAGTTTATATGATAGAAATGAGCCTCCACCAAACTAGTAAATAACAGAAATCAGATAAAGAATTTTCCATATTGGTGAATGTAGTCTCATTAAGAGATACAACAAAATAGACATCTGAGGTAGATGGGAGGAAGGAACTGGGTAGGAGAGAGGGTGGGAGGGTAACTGGTTGGGGACGAAGTATGGGAAGGTGGGAGGAAGGAAGGGGGACTGGGAGGGAGAACAGAATCATGAGATGGACACTAACTTTCTTAGATAACAAGCTCATGATTCAATTATGTTCCTGGAGGCTTTGAAATGGGTCAGAAAATTATATAATCAAACTAATGTTTTTTTTCATTGTATTTTCTTCAGATTACAATATATTTATATCATTTCTCACGTTCCTTTTTTCCCTTCAAGCCATCCTATATATCTCTTCTGATTCTCTTTCAAATTTATGACCTCTATTTTCATTAACCCTGTTAAACATAGAGGCATGCACATTTTCACACACACACACACATTTCTAAGTACAATACAATCTGAGTATATGTACAATACTACTAGCACATATCTGTGTTTAGGGCTGACCATATGGTATTGAATAAGCAATTGATGTGTTGTTGTTGTTTTTCCTGAGGAAGACTATTTCTCCTGCTCTCAACATTCCTTAGTTTCTTGTAGTTTTATTCAAATTTTTTTTATTTATTTATTTATTTATTTATTTATTTTTATGTAGAGTTGAAGACTCTTGGACTTTTCCCTGATACTTTAGCATATAACATTGTTGTTGTTTAAAAAATCATATCATGAAATTTGTAGGCAAGTGGATGGAAGTAGAAAAAAATATCCTGAGGGAGGTACATGTAAATATTGGCCATTAAATAAATGATAATCAACCTACAATCCATAGACCTAGAGAGGTTAGATATAGACAAATGGGTTAGGTGGACGCATGAATTTCCTTGGGAGCAAAGGAGGGAGGGAAGAAGGGAGGGATAGAAAAAATAGATTGGGGGAGGAGAGGCTAGGGATTAGAGGGTGGGAATGGATCTGGTGGAGAGAAGGGAAGGATGTGGATTTGAGGGAAGGAATGAAAAGAGAAACAGCTGTAATTGAGAGGAGCTTGAAGAATGATATGGGAACCTAGTACAGTGCTAAATTCCTGAAATATATGAAGGCTGCGCTAAAGAAATCTCCAAATAATGGGGAAAACAGAGTCCTAACTGGCCATATTTTGTCACCAAAGAAAGATTCCAGTACCAGGACTGGGATACATCCTATTGAGTTGTTGGCCAAAGTGGTTCCATGAAAATCTCTAAGCATCTCACGCTGTTGACAAGACACTAGGTGCTCTCCAAAAACTGACATTGAGGCTCCATTGCTGAAAACATCACCCTCTGAACCATTGAGGCTCCATTGCTGAAAACATCACCCTCTGAACCCACATTGAATATGGAGAGTTTGAGCTAGCACCTACATAAAATCTTCACCCCTATGTTCCAAAGTGCCTTTGGTAGGGAAGGTATTTGGCAGGCTACCAAAGAGAAATCTAAACACCAACCCAGTCACAAACCTTTTGATCTGCAAACTATCCTGCCTACAAGGTATATTAGAACAGCAGTGGCACAGAATGTATGAAAATAATCAATGTTTGATTTAACTTAAGGCCCACTCCATGAGATGGAACCCATAATGGATATCGTTTTGGTGACCAGAAACTAGATAGCCCAGAGACTTATAGTAAAACCAAATACTACTGGTCTAAAAATAAATGAATAAATAAATAAAAATAACATGATTGCTATGCTATGCTCATAAATCGATGACTTATTCAACCACCATTAGAGAAGCTCCTGAAACAAATGAGAAAAACACAGGAATCCATGGCCAGACACACAAAGAGAGAGATACAGAGACAGACAGACAGACAGAGACTTTGGAACACGCAGCTCTAAATGGGCTTTCTTCATCAAATCCTTCCCATCAGAAGTAAAGAAACCCCAAGGCAGAGGAGGCAAAACAGAACATTATTGTGTAATTTAAATGCTGATTTTTTTTTACTCCCTCCCCCCTCCCATCTACTTTTAATCCTTGTTCTGAGAATGCCCTGTCTCAATGTTGTGTAAACACCGTTCCCCAATTGTCCCCTGGTATGCCAATAAAGCAGCTTACAGCCAATCATGCAACAGGAGAGAGAAAATGGCTGGGCTTCCTGCCAGCCTGGGGAAGGGGGGGAGGAGGAGTGAGAGGAGGAAGTAGAGGATTCAGCCATGGACAGATGTATAGAAGATATCAGAAGAGAGGAGCTGGAGTAAGTAAGCTACAAAGTGCAAGTATCTTTGGGATGTACACTGGAAGGAAGCCAAATTAGCTTTGAGGTTTACAAATAGATTAATAAGATATAGACGCCCTGCTCAGAGGAAGCCCATAGGCTGCTCATTTTCCAAATGAGTTCCTAGTAAGGGGGTTCAGGAGCTGTCTCTGACATGAACTCAGTGGTGGGCTCTTTGTCAACCTCCCCGGGGGGGTGCAGCCTTGCCAGGCCACAGAGGAAGATTATGCAGCTAGCCCTGATGAGACCTGATAGGCTAGGGTCAGATAGAAGGAGAGGAGGTCCTCCCCTATCAGGGGACTAGGAAAAGGGCATAGGGAAGAAAAGAGAGAAGAAAAGCTAGGACTAGAAGGAGACAAAGGAGGGGGCTACAGCCAGGATACAAAGTAAATAAATTGTAACAAATAAATAAATAAGAATAGATTAATAACTGATCAGTTGTTATAGTGTGACGATTATTATTAAACAAATATAATGGAGTCTCAATTATATGTGTGACAACTGAGTTAAGACAGAAACTGAGAAACAAACACAATTTTATAAAAATAACTATAACGAGAAAGAGTGTAAGAGCCAGAGAGGATGGAGGACACCAGGAGATCAAGATCCTCTAAATCAACTGAGCAAAGCTCTATGAACTTACAGAGACTGAAGCATCAAGCGCAGAGCATGCGTGGGTTTACACCAGGTCCTTTCTGCACACATTATAGCTTTGGGTGTAGTGTGTTCATGGGATTCCTGAGTGTGTGAATGAGTGGGTCTCTGATGCTTGTGCCTCCTCTTGGGTACTTTCCTTCTGTTTGTTTGCCTGGTCCAACTTTGAGGTGATGATTTTTCTTTTACCTTATTTTATGTTTTCTTATTGTCCCTTAGAAGCCTGTGTTTCTTTCTTTCTTTCTTTTCTTTTCTAATGAGAGAAAGAAAGGGTTGTAAAGGAACTGGAAGAAATAGAGGGTGGTCAAATTGTAGTCAGAATACATAGTAAGAGAAAGAAATCTACTTTCAGCAAGAGAAGGGAAAAAAATAGGAAAGAACTATTTGTGCATATTTAAGTATATTCTGGGTCATCTAGGTAGGTAATTAATAGCATCATTTCTTGTGACTTGTTAAAGTAATTTTACAGTTGCTTTTACCTCATCTTCTGTGTTTATCACCCCCTCCCTAACCAGAGCCCTCCCACCTCAATTTTTCCTATTTTTCAAATCGGATCACTTTTTCCCTCCTGCTCCTCAGACAATGGCCACTTTTTATATTTTCTGGTTTCTTTGGTTATTAAAAGAAATGCATTCACATCTGAAGATTTGGAAGTAGGAGTCTAAGACAAAAGAGATCATTTGATTTAATGATCTCTTTAACAGCAAAGAACATGGCTGAGCAAGTATCTGTGGAAAAGGATGAGTCTTTTGGTCAAGGAGTGATGTATGTGTCAAGAAATAGATTTATGTTTAGCTCCTATAGAATTCTACACATTAATTTCCACAGTGGCTGGACCAATTTTCAATCCCAGCATTACTAAATAAGAATTCCTATTCAAAATACCCTCAAAAAATAAAATAACTAGGAATAAACTTAACTAAGAAAGTGAAGGACTTTTATGCAGAAAATCTTGGAGATGTCTTGGGTTAGCTTATAAAGATTGAAAAAAAAAATTTTTTTTTTTTTTTGGTTAAAATCCATGCCTCCTGGGGTACCATGTGACTTTCAATTCTGAAAAAACTGAGGCACTCACTCAGACAATGAAGATGTAAATGATTTCACTTTGATGTCAGCAATTCACCAGTATTCACTATAGTTTAGAAAGAAGTTCCTAACAGTGTAAAACAAAACAATATTACTGAAAAATCTGTTGTCTGCTATCAAATTGAGGAAGTAATGTTGCATTTAGCTTAGTTTTGAAATGTACTTAAGACCTGGAAAAAAAATAGCTCTACAGGTAAAAACAACTTTCTACCAAGTCTGAAGACCTGTGTTGGTCCCTGGTACCAAAGTGGTGGCAAGAGAAAACTGTCTCCTGCATGTTTTCCTCTGCTCTCAAACACACACTTTGGCATAAGCATTCATCCCCTCAAATGAATAAAGCGCAAATCTTAAAAACAAAATGCACGTAGCCTATTATGCCGGCAGAGGGGATCTTCCGTAGGTCTGAGGCCTGTTTCATATTCCTTCTTAACACACTTTAATGCACATGGTACGTGGCTTTCTGTTGAGAAGGGAGACAGTACAGCTACATGTCATTGGAAACTGTAATTATATGCGATTGTAAATGGATTGTGCTTTTCTAAGGTAGCTAGTTAAATATCCTCGGGTTTAGAGGACACTGAGGCTGGGCCTCACCCTCATGATTGACAGCTTGAGAAACTAAGGACTCTCACTATCGTAACTGACAGTTTGTGAAACTAAGGACAGAAACTACAGAGTTTTAGGCAATGGTAAGAATGGGACTGGGACCTGAGTCATACTTTCGGTCAAAGGAGGTGTGCCATTCTGAGTACCCGTGACTTCATTCATGGGAAACACTCTAAATTCTCTTTCAGGAGCCCTAAATGCTTTCCTTATTCATTTTTTAGTGTATTTATTCTGTCGGTGTCTCTTAGTGCTTGGATTACAGCTGCGTGGCACTCTGCCACCTCCACATAGGTCCTGGGGCTCATGCTTGCAAAGCAGGCACTTTCCTTACTGAGCCCTGGAACAGAATGCTTTTAGGAAATATTTGATCATGAAAGATTGAAACTATATTCAAAGGCTTGAGAAGAGTATAGGAACCTAGTTTACTTTTTAGCAGTCTAAACAGCAAGTATACTATCTCACCATTTCTTACATCTGACCACAGTCTCCCCATCCTCTTCCCTCTCCTGAAGACAGATCCCCTCTTCCTCCCCTCAGAGAAAAACTGGCCTCCTAGGGACATCAACCAGACACGGCCACCGGCCACGGCATAACAAACAACAATAAAGCCAAGTGCATGCCGGTCACATCATGGGTGGAGAAGGCATCCCGCTAGGAGGAAAGGGTCTCACAAGTAGGCAAGAGTGAGGGAGAGCCCCTGCTCCCACTGCTTAATATCTCCACAACAACTTCAAGCTATTCGGCCATAACATATACACAGAGAACCTGCGTCAGACTCCCACAGGCTTCCTGATCTCTGCAGGTTGCCATGAATTTGCAGAGTTCCCTGGTCAGTTGATTCTGAGGGCCCTGTTATCCTGTTGAGTCCCTGATCCCTTTGGTACCTCCAATCTTTGCTCCACTTCCTCCTCCCCAGGACTTCTCAAGCTATGCCTAATGTTTGGCTGTGGGACTTTGCATCTGAGGAGCCCTGAACATTTTTTATAAGATGATTGTATAACAAGCATATTTTGATCTTCTGTAGGTGTCTACATAAGTTTGTCAATTGCATGGACAGGATAAACTTCACTCCGAAAAGGTGTTTGTTTTAGAGGCTTTAGAAGTAATCTAAATCCTGCTTAAAATCTAGACCAACATTGATCTCTTTGGCCATTGCTGACCATGGTCACCACTGAACCTGTATTGTACTGCTGTACCACAAACACACACACACACACACACACACACACACACACCAAACAAACAAAACCTTTGTTCATCTTCTATGTCATGAGCTCTGATCTCACTTGAATTCTTTTCTTAGAGATCACAAGAACACAGGACCAAGTATTCTCTTTACCAATAAACCAGTGATGGCTTCACAGATCTTCAATCTCAAACTTCCTGTTCAGCAGGAGAAGCTGCCAACATACCTTTTATATCCTCTGATTTTTTTAAATGGATTATTTTAAAAATCTATAGTGGCCTAAAGAATCATAGCCAATTAAATACATTCATAACTGTAATACTTGTGAAATACTACCTTGCCAAGAAAATCCCTCTCAGAGTAGAATTTTCCATCTGAAGCTTTAAGGCTGACCCAGTCACCTTTAGGCAAATGAGACCACTGTGGACTTTCCTGTTACCACTCACATTTCATTTCTATCTCTGACATCTCTTCTTACCTAAAATATTAGTAGATTTGGGAGTTATGATTTACCATCTACATAGTACAAAACATTTTTTATTATAGTAGCAATGAAACGAATAAAAAGAATTTAAATTATTATTCTTCACAGGGTAGTTAGTAACTTTTCTGGTTTACTATAACACATACATTACAAACACATACACAAACATGTGTTGGTCACAATGCAGTTAAACACTTCTGTTTGCTGGTTATATTTTTCACAAATAGGGCATCACACACTTAAAGTTATAGTAAGACATGACTCCAGTCACTAAGACAACTTCAGTAATCCTAGAAGCTGGTCTAAACTTTCCAGCTCTTATTTCTCATATCTCCTTCCTTATGACATTTACTTTAGTAATCTTACCTTTGAAACCGCCTCCATTGCTCTTCTGTAATGGAAATGCTTATAATTTTTTTTCCCCCTGTGGCTTTCAAAGCCAAGATTTATCTTGCCCCAGTGCTGAGAAATGAACTCTTTGATGCAGAATCATCAAGGGTGAGAGCACATATCCAGTCAGTTTCCAGGGAACTGGAGTGGCTTTCAGGGGCGTTCTCACTTTGCCTGCTAAAATGCCTCTTGTCTTGAACATAAAAAGAGCTCCACTTTCTCTTTGTGTAAAATCAATTAATAAGACAAGGTGATAAGATATTTTCCCCCAATATAGCCATTAAAGACCCTCATCTTTCCATTTCTGTTGAATTGAATTTAGACTAAATATGAGTTTAAACTATTAAAATATAAAATATAGTGAGCCTTGTTTAACGTTGGTGAAAATTTTAAGCTTCATTCTACTTTGTAATTTGAAGTACTTTATAGCTTTAAAAAAAATGGGATCCTTAATATGGGGCTTTGTAATGATAATTTCATTGTTTTCTGACTATCAAATAAGGTAGTACATAGAACACTCTAACACAACTAGCTTGTAGCAAGTGCTAGGAGCAACAGAAAGTGTATGTATTATTATTACCCTTCTAACCATGAGGAATCACTGAGAGCACTGAGTTATCATTTCTCTCCCTATAGGGACCAGGTCCTCTAAAATTATGCTATTATCACCATTTTGTCTCTTTGCTTTGCAATGCTAACATTTGGGGTTTATTACCCAATTACATAAATTCCTAGCAATTTAGGGACATGTAACTGTTCAGTAAGTTAACCTTTTCACCTTTTATGTTCACAGTTTGCCCTCATGTGGCTCGAGGACTGACAATTAGCACTCCTTCTGTTTGGATTGCCACTGCCGGTTTATAAACACCTCTCTAAAAGACGACCAAGGACCAAGAAAATAAAATCTACCTCTCTTCTATGAATGTGGTTGAGCAAATGCCTTTGTTGTATAGTTGGGCATATTTTGGATATATGCCTAGGGAGGCATAGCTGGATCTTGAGGTAGCACTATTCCTAATTTTCTGAGAAAGCAGAAGATTGATTTCCATAGTGGTTGTACAAGTTCACATTTGCACCAGCAATGAAGGAGGGTTCCCCTTTCTCCACATCCTCTCCAGCATGTGTTGTCACTTGAGTTTTTAATCTTAGCCATTCTGATAGTTCTAACAGGGAATCTCAGAGTTGTTTTGATTTGCATTTTCCTGATAGCTAAAGACACTGAGCATTCCTTTAACTGTTTCTCTGCCATTCGATATTCCTCTCTTGAGAATTCATTTAACTCTGTAATCCATTTTTTGTTTGATTGTTTTTATTTTTATTAATTACAGTATATTCATTTTGTATCCCCCTGTACCTCCCTCTCTCCTTCCCTCCCAATCCTACACTCCCTCCCTCTTCCCTACCTGTTCCCCTCCCCCATTCCACTGATAAGGGAGGTCCACCTCCCCTTCCCTCTGATCCTAGTCTATCAGGTCTCATCTGGAGTGGCTGCAATGTCTTCCTCTGTGGCCTGGTAAGGCTGCTCCCCCCTCAGGGGTAGTTGATCAAAGAGCAGGCCAATCAGTTCCTGTCAGAGACAGTCCCTGTCCCCATTACCATGGAACCCACTGAACTGAAGACACTGAACTAAGACACTGAACTGCCATGGGCTACACCTGTGCAGGGGTTCTAGGCCATCTAAATGAGTAGTCCTTGGCTGGAGTATCAGTCGCAGAAAAGAACCCTGTGCCCAGACTTTTTGAAGCTGTTGCTCTCACTGTGGAGCTCCTGTACTCTCCAGGTCTCACTATCTCCCCCTTCTTTCATAAGATTCCCTGCACTCTGCCCAAAGTTTGGCTATGAGTCTCAGCATCTGCCTCAATACCCTGCAGGGTAGAGCCTTTCAGAGACCCTCTGTGGAAGGCTCCTTTTCTGTTCCCTGTTTTCTCCCTCCTCCCATGTCCATCCTCTTTACCTTTCTGAAAGGGGATTGAGCATCTTAGCCAGAGTACTCCTTCTTGATTAGCTTCCTTAGGTATATAGATTTTAGTATGTTTATCCTATATTATATGTCTAATTCCACTTATGAGTGACTATAGACCCTATGTGTCTTTCTGCTTCTGGGGTACCTCACTAAGGATGATCTTTTCCAGTTCCCACCATTTACCTGCAAATTTCATGATTTCCTTGTTTTGTTTTTGTTGTTGTTGTTTTAATCACTGAGTAATATTCCATTGTGTAGATGTACCACAATTTCTGTATCCATTCCTCAACTGAGGGGCATCTAGGTTGTTTCCAGCTTCTGGCTTTTACAAATAAAGCTGCTACAAACATGGTTGAGCAGATATCATTGTTGTATCCTTGAGCGTCTTTTGGATATATACCTAGGAGTGGTATAGCTGGATCTTGAGGAAGCGCTATTTCTAATTGTCTGAGAAAGCGCCAGATTGATTTCCAGAGTGGTTGTACAAGTTTACATTCCCATCAGCAGTGGAGGAGGGATCCCCTTTCTCCACAACCTCTCCAGCATGTGTTGTCACTTCAGTTATTCATCTTAGCCATTCTGATGGGTGTAAGATGAAAACAGGGTCATTTTGATTTGCATTTTCCTGATGACTAAGGACTTTGAGCATTTCTTTAAGTGTTTCTCTGCCATCCAATATTCCTCTATTGAGGATTATCTGTTTAGCTCTGTATCCCATTTTTTAATTGGATTACTTGATTTGTTGCTGTTTAACTTCTTGAGTTCTTTATATATACTTGATATTATCCCTCTGTCAGATAAAGGGTTGGTGAAGATCCTTTTCCAATCTGTAGGCAGTCATTTTATTTTGATGACAGTGTCCTTTGCTTTACAGAAGGTTTTCAGTTTCATGAGGTTCCTTTTTTTGATTGTTGCGCTTAGAGCCTGAGCTGTTGGAAGAAACCCAGAATTGCTAAAACAATCCTCTACAATAAAAGATCTTCTGGAGTAGTCTCCATCCCTGATCTCAAGATGTACTATAGAGCAACAATAATAACAACTGCATGGTACTGGCATAGAAACAGAATGGTGGGTCAATGGAACCGAACAGAGGACCCAGAAATAAACCCACACACTTACAGACACCTGATTTTTGACAAAGATGCCAAAACCATACAATGGAAAAAAGATAGCATCTTCAACAAATGGTGCTGGTCCAACTGGATGTCTACATGTAGAAAAATGAAAATAGATCCATAATTATCACCCTGCACAAAACTGAAGTCCAAGTGGATCAAAGACCTCAACATAAAACCAGACACATTAAATAGGCTAGAAAAAAAAAAGTGGGGAATACCCTAGAACTCATTGGTACAGGAGAAAACTTCCTGAACAGAACACCTACAGCACAGGCTCTAAGAGCAACAATCAATAAATGGGACCTCATGAAATTGAAAAGCTTCTGTAAAGCAAAGAACACCGTCATCAAAACAAAGTGACTGCCTACAGATTGGGAAAGAATCATCACCAACCCTTTATCTGACAGAGGACTCATATCCACTATATATATAAAGAACTAAACAAGCTGAAAAGCAGCAAACCAAGTAATCCACTTAAAAAATGGGGAACAGAGCTAAAGAGAGAATTCTCTGTAGAGGAATATCGAATGGCAGAGAAGCACTTAAAGAAATGCTCAACCTCATTAGCCATTAGGGAAATGCAAATCAAAACAACCCTGAGATTTCACCTTACACCCATCAGAATGGCCAAGATGAAAAACTCAAGGGACAACACATGCTGGAGAGGTTGTGGAGAAAGGGGAACCATTCTCCACTGCTGGTGGGAATGTAAACTGGTACAACCACTCTGGAAATCAATCTGGCGCTTTCTCAGACAACTAGGAATAGCGCTTCCTCAAGATCCAGCCATACCACTCCTAGGCATATACCCAAAAGAGGCTCAAGTACACAAAAAGGACATTTGCTCAACCATGTTTGTAGCAGCTTTATTTGTAATAGCCAGAAGCTGGAAACAGCCCAGATGCCCCTCAACTGAAGAATGGATGCAGAAACTGTGGTACATCTATACAATGGAGTATTACTCAGCAATGAAAAATAAGGAAATCATGAAATTTGCAGGTAAATGGTGGGACCTGGAAAGGATCATCCTGAGTGAGTTGTCCCAGAAGCAAAAAGACACGCATGGTATATACTCACTCATATAAACATACAACATAGAATAAACCCACTAAAATCTGTACATCTAAACAAACTAAGCAAAAGAGAGGACCCTAACTAAAATGTTCAATCCCCATCCTGAAAGGCAAAGAGGATGGACATCAGAAGAAAAAGAAAATAGGAAACAACCTCGGAACCCGCTACAGAGGGCCTCTGAAAGCCAGAAGAAAACAGGAACCTCTGCAGTATAGACTGTCAAAGCAGATGCTGAGCCTGATGGCCAACTGATGAGCAGAGTGAATGGAATTTTATGTAAGAAGTGGGAAATAATAAGAGCTGGAGGGGATGGGAACTCCACAAGGAGAGCAACACAACAAGATAATTTGAACAAGGAAACTTCCCAGAGACTCATACTCCAACCAAGGACTATTCGTGGAGATAGAACCTAGAACCCCTGCACAGATGTAGCCCATGGCAGTTCAGTGTCCAAGTGGGTTACATAGTAATGGATAGAGGGACTGCCTCTGACATAATCTGATTGGCCTGCTCATTGATCACCTCCCCCTGAGTGGGGAGCAGCCTTACCAGGCCACAGTAGAGGACAATGCAGCCACTTTTGATGAGAACTGATAGACTAAGATCAGAAAGAAGAGGAGAACCTCCCCTATCAGTGGACTTGGGGAGTGGCATGCATGCAGAAAGGGGAGGGAGGGTGGGATCAGGAGGGGAGGAAGGAGGGGCTTATGGGGGGATACAAAATGAATAAAGTGTAATTAATAAAAAATTAAAAAATAAAAAAAATTAAAAAATAAAAAAGAAACCTCAAAAAATAAGTAAATAAAATAAAAAAGATGCAAAAAAATCTTTAAAAAAAACAATAAAAAATAACAAATAAAAAATAAATGGGACCTCATGAAATTGAAAAGCTTCTGTAAGGCAAAGAACACTTTCAACAGAAAAAAATGACAGCCTACAGACTGAGAAGAAATCCTCACCAACCATACATCTGACAGCAGGCTTATATCTAAAACTATATAACTCAAGAAACTAAACACCAACAGACCAAACAAACCAGTTTGAAAACTGGGGTGCAGAGATAAACAGAATTCTCAACAGAGGATTCAAATGGCAGAGAAACAGTTAAAGAAATGCTCATCATCCTTAGTCATCAGGGAAACACAAATCAGAACAACTCTTACACCCATCAGAATGGCTAAGATCACAAACTCAAGTGACAACACATGCTGGCAACGATGTGGAGAAAGGGGAACCCTCCTCCACTGCTGGTGGGAGTACAAACTTTACAACTACTTTGGAAATCAATCTGACACTTTCTCAAAAAATAGGAATAGCACTACCTCAAGATCCAGCTACATTATGCCTGGGCATATATCTGAAAGAGGCTCCACCATTCAATAAGAACATTTGCTCAAATGTGTTCATAGCAGCTCTATACATAATAGGCAGAATCTGGAACCCACCTACATGTCTCTGAACAGAAGCATGGATTAAGAAAGTGCGGTACATTTACACAATGGAATATTACTCAGCTACTAAAAACAAGGAAATCATGAACTTTGCAGGCAAATGGATGGACTAGAAAAGATCATCCTGAGCGAGGTAACCCAGACCAGAAAGACACCCATGGTATACACTCACTTATAAGCGGATATTAGCCATATAATACAGGATAACCATATTACAATCCACAGACCTAAAGCAGCTAAAAAACAAGGAGGACCCTCATTCAGAAGTGTAAATAGAATAGACACAAGAAGTTGTTGAAGAGAGGGAACAGGACTGGAGCCTAACATGGATGTCCTCTGAAAGACTCCACCCTGCATGGGATCGAAGTATATGCTGAGACTCACAACCAAACACTGTGCAGAGTACAGGGAGTACAGGGAGTCCTTTGGAAGAGTGGGGAAATAGAAGGACCCTGAGGGTAGAGGAGCTCCACAAGGAGACCAACAGAGCCAACTAATCCGCTCCCAGGGGATCCTATGGAGACTGATGCACCAACCAAGGGCCATGGATGGAGAGGACCTAAAACCTGGGCTTAGATGTAGCCCATAGGCAGCTCAGTCTCCGTGTGGGTCCCCTAATAAGGGAAGCAGGAGCTGTCTCTGACATAGACTTTGTAGCCTGCTTTTTCTTTATTTCTCCCTGCTGGGGCAGCCTTCTCAGGCCAAAGGTGATGCAGGCAGTCCTGATGAGACTTGATAGAATAGGGGAAAAGGGCTCCCCTTTTCTGAGGACTAGGGGAGGGGGATGAGGGGAATAGGGTAGGAGGGTGGGACTGATAGGAGGTGAGGGAAGGGGCCAAAATCAAGATGTAAAGTGAATGAATTATAAAAAATAAATTTAATTAACAAAAAAGTCAATGAACAAAGATTTATGAGGCTAGATTCAATTTGTAACTCAACTATTAACATTTAATATTTATTGAAATTAGAGGAAAAGCTATTTAAAATGAATTCATATATTTTTGTTTTTATTGTTCAAGGTCCACTAGGAAATACTACTACTGAGGCCTGTAGGGATGGTGCTGTTTAGTTTCGTGAGCATTTATAGGGAAGATTGAAACCCCCAACCTCGCAGTGTTCCGTCTTTGAATACAATACTTAAGTTTTATGGAAATAGACAGCCGGTCGGAGATTAGGACTGAAGAATAAATAACCCATTTCAGGTTCCATATTTTTCCCTTTAGAAATATAAAAAATAGATCAAAGAAGTTTTTTTGGTTTTTTTTTTCTTTTTGTCTTTTTTGTCACTGCTTTGCCTTTTGATCCTTCCTAGTCAGAGACTCATATTAAAGCACACTTCCCTTTGTTGCTCCAGGAAGACTTAAAAGAAATAAAATGTCACATAGTATTCAGGAATGGAGGAGGGAACAGTGTTGAAAAAACAATGAACGTTCAAATATAATAACACAGTTCAGCAGAGACAGATGATCCTCCCCCACCGGTTAGGTGGGCTCTCAAACAACACTGCGATAATGATATCCAGCTGATTCTCAGGGGACTGTGGAAAGCACAGGCAGTGTCTGCCCATCTCTGCTGGGAGTCCTTAATGCCAGCCCTCCAGTGCCAAAGATGATTTCATAAAGCTTTTCAGTCCATCTCTTTTACCGGAGAACTTAAATGTTCCTTTTCAGTCTTCAAAAAACAAAAACAAAAACTTTGATGACTACATTCCAGTTACGTATTAGTAGGGGAGTGACCACAGAGAAAAGCAGACTACACAATGAACCCCCTTTTTTTTTTCCTTAAAGATAGAATTAAATTGTCCTGTTGGCACCTCTTGCACAACAGTCTCACTGGCCTCTGTGAAGTGTTCAGCAGGTCTTTGTAAGATGAAATGATTCCCTGTTCCTGAGTTGCAGTTAAGGAATCGCTCAGGCTTGCAGGGACTTAATTAAAATATATTCATTCATTTGCACCAGTCTGAGCTGGCCTTATGGTGAAACACGGAAATAAATTCTCTTTGGAGGGAGAAATATAACTGGATAGAGCTTGTGGAGTGTTAAGATAATTTTAAGGTGTTGCTAGAAGTTAGCAAAATGAGTAAAATGACAAACTGTAGTAGTTCTGATATCATTCAGATATCAGATTAATTTATTTGGGGTACAGATACACACATTTTGAATACAAGTTATACCAATGTGTTACATAATATAGTCTGATGCCATAATACCCCTTTGAAATTTAATTTTTTTATTTCCTCTATAGCTTAATTATGAATGCCTGTATACAGGATTCTGTTTTAAAAGTATGCATACTACAGACCCTGTATTGCTGAAGAGAATTTAAAATGACATGCAGGGGAATGTTTATTCAGAAGAATAATTTTCTGTGTTGTTTCTATATTTTGGGTTTTTATTTTATTCATAGATCCATGTTTATATTGAAGAAAATTTGCTGAGGAGACAGTTAACTAAATAAAAAGTGCTGTCAACCTTATTAAAAATGTCATTAGTTCTTTTTCTCTTTGTGGCACATATGTTCCTTTAAGGGATGAGGATTCTATAGTCTCTTTACCAGGTTGTAATCATCTTAATCAATTGTGAGTCATTATGTTGATCATCATCTCTTTACAAATGAAATTTTTTCAGATGACAAATGCAAGATGCATTGATCTCTGGGAATGAGTCATTAAGTATCTTTTAACACTATGGTCGTTTTGAAGCTAAATAGTAATAGGTTCCCTGCTAGGACCTGTAATCTGTCTACCTATAAGTTCTTGCCCAGATAATGTTACCAAGCATGCTCTTCATCTTGTGAAGTAAGATAAATTTAATCACAGAGTGGTTGGTTACCTCTATGGTGTGTGTGCCACAATTACACCAGTGGGCATGTCTTTCCAGGCTAATCATTTTAGGGGTTGACAGATGGATATGATTGTCCATTAGTTTTCTCCCTCAATAGATTACAAAGCATCTTCCAGAACTGTGAAAGCCAACCAGTAGTAGTGAAGGTGATTTCCTTATGTTTATTTGGCCATTTTTATTACCTTGAGTGATAAGGTTTTACACTCTTCTCCTATATTTTTATAATCAGACATCTAGAAATGTTGACTTTTTAATATCCAGTCAACTCTTAATAGATGTGTATTATTTGCCAAACTAGATAGTAAAAATTGGATTTAACAAAAATGCACAAGTTTTTCAGAGTTTTTATTCAATGTGTTCCTGTTTCATTGGAAGAGAAGTATCAATTTTGAGACTTCAAAATAATTCCTAGATGTCTAACTCATAAAAATAATTAGGAGCCTAACTCATATATAAGTTATATTTAAGATTATTAAATTCGGTATATACATTTCTAAATTCATATAACTTTCTACATGAGTGAAGGGCACTATAAAATTATGCTAAATTCATCATCTAACACTAAATTTCCTTTACTTCCACAAATGTAATAAATGATTATAATTTTCCTATAAGGAATTTTGGATATTGGGCTGCCATGGGCTACATCTGTGCAGGGGTTCTAGGTTATATCCATGAATAGTCCTTGGTTGGAGTATCAGACTCAGAAAAGACCCATGTGCCCAGATATTTTGGTTGTGTTGCTACCCTTATGGAGCTCCTATCCTTTCCAGGTCTAACTATCTCCCCCTTCTTTCCTATGATTCCCTGCGCTCTACCCAAAGTTTGTTTATGAGTCTCAGTATCTGCTTTGATACAATGCTGGGTAGCTCATGGCAGCTCAGTATCCAAGTGGAATCCCTAGTAAAGGAAACTGTCTCTGACATGAACTCAGTGGCTAGCTCTTTGACCCCCTTCCCCCTGATGAAGGAGCAGCCTTGCCAGGCCACAGAGGAGGACATTGCAGCCAGTTCTGATGAGACTGAATAAGCTAGGGTCAGATGGAAGGGAAGGAGGACCTCCCCTATCCATGGACTTGGAGAGGGACATAGGAGGAGATGAGGGGGGGGGGAAGGTGTAATTGGGAAGGGATAAGGGAGGGGGCTACAGCTGGGAAACAAAGTGTATAAACTGTAATTAATGTAAAAAATAAAAATTTAATTAAAAAAAAGAAATTTGGAAAACTTGATTATCTTTCATTACCTTTGAAAGCTACACCATTGAGTCATTTAAACCTATTTAAATTTTACTTTTCATTAAGTTCTGTTCCATTTCTTAAAAAAAAAAAAATTCAGTTATAATGGGAGCCTTCACATAATTTATAGTCCAGCCCTATAGTCCTATGGTTTCTGTAAATTCTGTGTGTTCCCAAGGGTTCCTTGTCATGAAAGACTTGCTTGGCAGAACAACTCAAGAAGTAGGACCAGAGGAAGATCATTAGAATTCTTGGCTCAATGATAAAGTCCGTTAGAGGAGAGTGCTCTTCTGTTTGTTCAGTCCTAGGAGAAGGTTTCCTTTTTAACTGGATTTAAGATATGTTTAAATGATTTCTTATTTTAGTTGTACATATTTATGAAATTCAGTATAATAATTGGTTTTACATATCAAATCAGTGTATTTAACATTTTTATTTCTTTAATCACTAAAAATTTTAGATTAATGGGTAAGAACTGGATGTATTTATGGGTTGTAGTGCAATATATATACATATAATATGTGTTTGTGTGTGTACATGTCTGTATAAATATATGTGTGTATATGTGTGTCTGTGTATATATAATATGTAGTTATATATATATATAATATGTAGTTATATATATATAATATGTAGTTATATATATATATATATATATATAATATGTTTGTATGTATATGTCTGTGTTTGTTTTGGATTCTTACATTCCCCTGCTTCTGCTCTGTCTTTCATCCTTTGTATTATTCCCCAAATTAAAATTTAATATTTTTATCAACTCTTTAAAATTAATTAATTAATTTACATCTTGACCATAGGTTCCCCTCCCTCCTCTCCTCATGTGTTTACTCCCACCCCCTCCTACCATCCACTCCTCCTTTCTTTCTCTTCAGAAAAGTGGAGAGTTCCCATGTCTATCAACCACTCTTGGCATATCAACTTGCAATAAGACTAGGCACATTTTCTCCTACTAATGCTAGACAAGGCAGCCCAGTAGGGAGAAGGAATCCCAAAGGCAGGCAACAGAGTCATAGACAGCCCCTCTTCTGCTGTTAGGAATCCCACATGCAGACCAAGCTACACAACTGTTATGAATGTCTAGAGGGCCTAGGTCAGTCCCACATGTACTCTCTAGTTGGCAGTTCAGTCTCTGTGAGCTCCTATGAGCCCAAAATAATTAATTCTGTAGGCTCTCTTGTGGTGTCCTTGACCTCTTTGTTTCCTAAAATCCTTCCTTCCCCCTCTTTCACAGGATTCCCCAAGCTGCTTAAAATATTTAGGTGTGGGTCTTTTTCCATCATTTGCTGGGTGAAGCCTCTCTGATGACAGTTATGCTGCACATCTTGTAGGCAGATCAAATTGTAGGTTGAAGGTTTTATGGCTGGATGGGTGTCCCAAGACCCACATTGGGAATCTTCCCTGGTTACAAGAGATGGCTGGTTAAGGCTCCATATCCACCATTGGTAGGAGTCTTAGCTAGGGTCACCCTCATTGATTCCTGTGAGTTTCTATTGTACCTACTTTCTAACTTGTCCAAGAGAAGCACCACCCCACCCCCATATCAGTTTCCTCTCCCAGTAGTCTCTTCAGCTGTCCTTCTCACACCTAATCTCTCTTGTTTCCATCTCACAGCCCCTCTCCTTTCCAGTGCCTGGCCTCCATTCATCCAAAACATATGTTTTATTTTTCTTCTCATTGAGATACAAGCAACTCTCTTGGGCCATTTTTATTACTTAGCTAAAGTGCAAGTTTCTCTTTTCTTTAAAGATCTAGATTTGTCCTGTGATGTTTTGCTACAAGCTGAGAATGTGATATTTTGCTGGAGGTTGGCTTGTGAGAGGGCACCTGATGTTTTGCTGTGAGCTCTCTCCTCCTAGGGGCGTGACTTTGGCCAGCTGAGAATGTTCATGGGTGGACTCTGAGGAGAGAAGATATATAGAGGCCCACAAACAATGAGGCTTGGCTTTTTGGATCCACATTGCTGCTCTTATTTTCCTGCTTCGACACTTGAATTCACAGAGGAAATGTTCCAAGAACTTGTCAGTCACTCCAACTGAGTCTTGTGGCTTTTGCTAACTTGTCCCAATATTATGAATTGTGTTGCTGCTTGGTGTTGGCCTTTGGACTGGACTGTGGGTATCCTGATGACTGAGTTTGGTAATCCCCTAAAGACCCATTGACCCAAATCAGCAGGAAGTAGACTAAAGAGGTCTCCAGCCGTTTTCCCTACTAATCTCCCATCTAAGATTGTGGGGGTGTTAGAAAGGAGGCAAAGGTATTTAAGAACCCTAAATAAAGTAGGTTTGGTGAAAAATCTAAGCCTACACTTAACTTCTTTGGTTCTGTGGATAGCATGGCTATCCTATAATTTATGGATAATATCAACTTATAAATGAGTACATACCATATTTGTTTTTCTGGGTCTATGTTACCTCATTTTGAATGATCTTTTCTATTTCCATCCATTTGCATACAATTTTCATGATGTCCTTGTTTTTAAAATCTGAGTAATACTCCATTGTGTAGATGTACCAAATTTCTTTTAATCCATTAAGGTTAATGGAAATCTAGGTTGTTTCTAGTTTCTGGCTTACAAATAGGGCTGCTAAGAACAGAGCTGAGCAAGTATATTTTTGGTATTGTGGCTCATTCATTGGGTATATGCCCAGAGTGGTATAGGTAGATCTCTTCTCAGTTTCAAAGAAACCACCAAATCTATTTGCAAATTGGGAGGTACAAGTTTGCACTCCCAACAACAATGGAAGAGTGTTCCCCTTGTTCTAATCCTCACCTGCATGAGCTGTGGCTTGAATTTTCCATCTTAGTCATTCTAACAGGTGTAAGATGGAATTCAGAATCAAATCATTTTGATTTGCATTTGCCTAATGGCTAAGGATGTTGAACATTTCTTTTTTTTTTTTTTTTTTTTACGTTTTCCATTACTGTTGTTTATTGGTACAGACTATTGTTTTCCTTCATTTTAGTATTTTTTTAAATGGTTTTTCTTTTTTTTTATTTTTTAAATCTTTTATTTTTTTTTATTAATTACACTTTATTCATTTTGTATCCCCCCATGAGCCCCTCCCTCCTCCCCTGCCGATCCCACCCTCCCTCCCCTTTCTGCATGCATGCCACTCCCCAAGTCCACTGATAGGGGAGGTCCTCCTCTCCTTCTTTCTGATCTTAGTCTATCAGTTCTCATCAAAAGTGGCTGCATTGTCCTCTACTGTGGCCTGGTAAGGCTGCTCCCCCCTCAGGGGGAAGTGATCAACAAGCAGGCCAATCAGATTATGTCAGAGGCAGTCCCTCTTCCCATTACTATGGAACCCACTTGGACACCATTTTAGTATTTTTTTAACTTTTATTAATTACACTTTATTCATTTTGTATCCCCCCATAAGCCCTTCCCTCCTCCCCTCCTGGTCCCACCCTCCCCCCCTTTCTGCATGCATGCCCTTCCCCAAGTCCACTGATAGGGGAGGTCCTCCTCTCCATATTTCTGATCTTAGTCTATCAGTTCTCATCAGAAGTGGCTGCATTGTCAGGTTTCTAGGTTATCTCCACAGATAGTCCTTGGTTGGAGTATGAGTCTCTGGGAAGTTCCCTGTGTTCAAATTTTCTTGTTCTGTTGCTCTCCTTGTGGAGTTCCTGTTCTCTCCAGCTCTTACTATTTCCCACTTCTTACATAAAATTCCATTCACTCTGCCCGTCAGTTGGCCATCAGGTTCAGCATCTGCTTTGACAGTCTGCACAGCAGAGGCTTTCAGAGGCCCTCTGTGGCAGGTTCCTAGGTTATTTCCTGTTTTCTTTTTCTTCTGATGTCCATCCTCTTTGCCTTTCAGGATGCGGATTGAACATTTTAGTTAGGGTCCTCTCTTTTGCTCAGTTCTGTTGTTCTCATGGTGGACCTCCTGTCCCCTCCAGGTCTTTCTATCTCCCACTTCTATCCTAAGATTCCCTGCACTCTGCCCAAAGTTTGGCTATGAGTCTCAGCATATGTTTTGATACCCTGCTGAGTAGAGCCTTTCATCAGTTGAGGAATGGATACAGAAATTGTGGTACATTTACAAAATGGAATACTACTCACCAACTAAAAACAAAGAAATCATGAAATTTGCAGGCAAATGGTGGGACCTACAAAAGATCATCCTGAGTGAGGTAACTCAGAAGCACATGGTATATACTCACTTATAAGTAGATATTAGAAATGTAATACAGGATATCATACTAAAATCTGTTCACCTAAGGAAGCTAATCAAAAGGGACAGACTAGATCCTATTCATAAATAAAAATATTCTTCTGTAGTAGACTAATACTATCAGCAATTTAAGAGTAGGGTGGATCAGCATAAAAGTTAGCATTCCTTGTTTTCAATTTGGTATAGCAACTTCTCTTTGCTGTACATCAGTCAGTTACACTCTTGATTTCAGGCCTACTCATATAGAACTAACACTGAAAGTATAACTCAAATGTAAAGTTACATAGCTTGAGGATGGCTACACTAACAGGGGAGAAATTTATTGAGGTTTACACCTTGGGTATGTTTAATTTCTTCATGTGATTTTTTTAATGGCACAATATTTTATAACAAGAGTTTATAGAATTTTAGTTTAATTGTGGTACATCTACACAATGGAATATTACTCAGCAATGAAAAATAAGGAAATCATGAAATTTGCAGGTAAATGGTGGAACCTGGAAAGGATCATCCTGAGTGAGCTGTCCCAGAAGCAGAAAGACACACATGGTATATACTCACTCATATAGACATGTAATATAGGATAAACCTACTAAAATCTGTACATCTAAAGAAACTAATCAAGAGAGAGGACCCTGATGAAAATGCTCAATCCCCATCCTGAAAGGCAAAGAGGAAGAACATCAGAAGAAGAAGAAAACAGGAAACAAGCTAGAAACCTGCCATGGAGGGCCTCTGAAAGGCTCTGCCCTGCAGACTATCAAAGCAGATGCTGAGCCTTATGGCCAACTTTTAGGCAGAGTACATGGAATATTATGTAAGAAGTGGGAAATAGTAAGATCTAGAGAGGATAGGAACTCCACAAGGAGAGCAACAGAACCAGAAATTTGACCACAGGGGTCTTTTCAGAGACTCATACTCCAACCAAGTTCCATGCATGGACATAACCTAGAACCCCTGCACAGATGTAGCCCATGGCAGTTTAGTGTCCAAGTGGGTTACATAGTAATGGGAAGAGGGACTGCCTCTGACATAATCTGATTGGCCTGCTCTTTGATCACGTCCCCCTGAGCGGGGAGCAGCCTTACCAGGCCACAGAAGATGACAATGCAGCCACTCTTGATGTGATCTGATAGACTAAGATCAGAAGGAAGGAGAGGAGGACCTCCCCTATCAGTGGACTTGGGGAGGGGCATGCGTGAAGAAAGGGGTGGGAGGGTGGGGTCGGGAGGGGAGGAGGGAGGGGCTTATGGGGGGATACAAAGTGAATAAAGTGTAATTAATAAAATTAAATTTAATTTAAAAAAAGAGAGCAGCACAGAGAGAGGAGAGTTGAATCAGAAACTATGAAAGCCAAAAGGGCCTGGACAGAAATCATACAGTCCTGTTAGGCCACAGAGGAGAGCTTTGCAGCCAGTCCTGAAGATACCTGATAAAACAGGATCAGATGAATGGGGAGGAGGTCCCCCCTATTAGTGGACTTGGCAAGGGGCACGGTGGAGATGAGGGAGGGAGGGAGGGACTGGGAGGGAATGAGGGATCGGGACACGGCTGGGATACAGAGTTAATAAAATGTAACTGATAAGAAAAAATAAAATTCAAAAAAAAATAAATATAGAAAACAAAAAAACATTTTCAGCACATTAGTCATTTTCATTAGCTCATGTACTTTCTTGTAGGCCTAGATTCTTCACCAAACCTATTTTATTTAGGGTTTTTATGCACCTCTATCTCCCTTCCAACCTCTGCAACCTTAGGTAGGAGATCAGTAGGGAACAGGGCTATTGTTCTCTTTTATCTACTTTCTGCTGATGAGGGTAAATGGGTCATTAGGGGATTCAGTCATCAGGATGCCAGCCGTCCAGTCCAAAGGGCCAACATGGAGTAACAACACAGAGTCATTGAAAGCCTTAAGACCAAATTGGATTATCCAGAGAAGCTCTTTGCAACGTTTCTCTCTGCAAAGTCAAGCGTTGAAGCACGGAGATCAGCTCAGTGATGTCCATCCAAAAACGCGGTGTCTCACTCCGCCTTGGTGCCTATATATAACCTAGAACCCCTGCACGGATGTAGCCCATGGCAGTTCAGTGTCCAAAACGGTTACATAGTAATGGGAAGAGGGTCCCCTCCTCAAAATCCACCCACAGATGTTCTAGGCTGGCCAAAGTCACAACCCTCACAACGTGAGGGTCATAGCAAAACATCGCGTATCCATTCACACACAAACCTGGGCAAAACATCACATGCCCTGCTTGCAGCAAAACATCACTTGACGGAAATTTCCACTTGACTTTCTAAGTTGTGAAACCATGTTAACATCTGTGCCTCACTGGTGCCTGCTTCTTACACGGAGCCGCAAACATAATGTTGGCTGCAAAACCACCGCAGGGTTTCCCTTTCCGATTCCAGTGTTTCCAGCTGAAAGTGGAGCTTCACTTAGCCACCTGGCACCGGAAACACAGTGCAAATGCTTTAAGCCATCTGGCTCCGTGGATGGAATGTTGTCCCAGTTCCACTTTGGCGTGACAAGTATGAGCACTGATTTCTGAGCACCTTCAATTGGATAGTAGCATGGGAGCGATGCACTTAAAAAAAAAAAAAAAGTGTGAATTTTGATTGCTACCTATTCACTTGTGAAATCCGCGGGAGTTGAATTGCAGCTGTGAACTGGACCTCCATTCTACCTGCTGGCTTGGGGAAAAATTGGAAATAAATACACAAAATGTGGTTGTTGTTGTTTTTTCCTGTCATTGTTGTTTTCCTTGGTTTACAAAAAAAATATAGTATTATGTGAAAATCAGTAATAATCATCTATTATGCAACATGAATTTTAATTACTTTGGATAAAACACTAAAGTCTTAACCCTCGAATCTAGTGTGCCATCAGTGACTTAGAAATGATGATGGATTTCAATGGTTTAGAAAAGGGCAGAGCAGCTGTGACGTGAACCAGTCACGGTTATTTTTCTCTTAATGACAGCACTGAGCGAGAACCGAGACCCTGGAACGAGGAGGATGTATAGTGTAACGTGAGTTCAGTAAACACATTCCTGCCTCTCAGCTTTCTGTACCAGTGTCCTCTCTGACATCCGAACCAGGTGTGGATTTTAGTCAGGCATGCACTGTTATATGAACTATGATGTACTTGGTAGAGAGGGGAACTTTTTAACACCCGTTGTCTCTAATAATCACTAAAAATGAGGTAAGCTTTAGTGTCCCTTAAGGTAAATTAAAAGAGAAGTTTTGAAAACTTACTCAGAACTCCATGGCGTTTAGCTCATGGCAATCTCAGAACAGCTTGTGCATAAGATTCTTTTTATGTCCACACAGTTTTCCAGTGAAATCTCTATGAGGAATATACATGCAAATGTTTGTCTGGTTTCTGAATGGAAATGTGACAGGAAAATGGTCTTAGTCATGAAAAAATTCCCTGAAATTTTGAAAAGACATAAAAATCATTTCTTTTTTTATTTCCCTTGCAAGTAAAGAAAAGGGGGGGAGAGCAAAATTTTTTTAAAAAAATCAGTAACAAAATGTCATTTGATTTTTCCTAGATTTAAGATTTATAAAATTTCATGAAATAACTCTATAGAAGTATATAAACCATACATGCTTGAGTTGTCAAAAAATATATATAGCACTTTTTCTGAGGCTCTGGTGAACCTCTCATTCTAACCTATTTATACTCTTCTGACTTCACATTCCCTTAAGAGCCATTGCTAAGTAATAATCCTCAAGAGGGATGAACATATTTCTCTAGTAACTCCTTTAAATATCAGGCATTTCCAAGCAATTCAGAGAGCAGAGGGACAGAAGGGAAGAAGATGGAAGAAAACTTAACTTCTTCATATACACAAAAGGCTTAGTCTCTCCTTGATCCTCTTAACAACCAGTAAGCGCCCCACAGTAAGGATGGACACGGCTTGCTGTGAAGAGACTGGACACATCTGGTCTCTTATTTAAATAGTCAGTAGAACAGTGATTTTTTAAGCAGCCCTACATGTTTTGTATAAGGTGAAGAAATACCGCTTTTTCTCTGACTATTCGCAGAGTTAAAAAATACTTCTGTCGGCAATATTTGTAGAAGGCATTCAGGTCCAGCTATAAGCATTTTTTTTCCCTTTTCTAAAAATAAAAAAAAAAAAATTGAGGCAGGGTTTCTTTCTGTTCAGTTGGTTTGGTTTTAATTTATGTATTTTTTTATTAATTACAATTTATTCATTTTGTATTCCAGCTGTAGCTGCCTCCCTTGTCCCCTTCTAATCCTGCCCTCCCTCTTCTCCTCCCATGCCCCTCCCCCAGTCCACTGATAGGGGAGGTCCTCCTCCCCTTCCCTCTGATCCTAGTCTATTAGGTGTCATCAGGAGTGGCTACATTGAGAAGTATATCTTCTATTGATTTATTTAAGACAAAACCATACCTAGAGTCATCAAGTTATATTTCTATCAGAAACAAAGTCTCTAGATGGTTAAAACTAAAAACTTAGAATTTAGTAATATATGTCATAACTGACTGCTTGTCAGATTTGGCTACAAATGTCAGACGAATGCAAAGGGTTATATTTTTTGCTAGCATTTTCTTCCTTCTTGCAAATCATGAATATATTTTAAATATTTGGTATTAATACTGACTTATCTAATGTTTTTAAATCTTTTGTAACCTCAACTTATTTAATATTTTTTAAGTTTATATAACTGTGCAAATATTTTGAATAGGTGTGAAACCTTACAAGAAATCCAGACACAAGGAAGAAGGGAAAATGTGGGGTAAGCTGCAGACTTTGGGTGTATTGGCTGTAGAACAATTTGTTTGCAATCCAGAAGACTTAGATATTTTGACTGCTAAATAGAAAAACAGTATTTATTTCTCTCTATTTTTTCATTATTCTGTCATGATCTCCTTGTCTTGCCTTTTATATTTTGGCCATCATTTTCCATATATTCATTTTTATCATATATTTCTATATTTGGTCATAATTTTTATATTTCAAAAACATATTATAATGAGTAAATTTATAGGCTATAGGTTCATGAAACTATAATTTGAGGCTTCCCTGATGTAACAAAGATAAACAAGGCATAGGTATTAATAATTTTCAAGTTTTTGCTTTGTTTTCATTTTTTAGTCATGTTGTCAAATTATTTTTGATAGAGAATATTAAATTTCTTATTTGTTTCTAGCAATTTTAGAAATAATCTTTGAACCTTTTCACACAAACATTAGGACAGTAGAGTATCTTTTCATAATGCTTAAAACAGTTATTAAACCTGAAAATATTACTTACTGTAAAACTTATGTTTTCTGTTTTCAGACAGCTTAGCTCTTTGAGTTGTTGTAGTCATGGCAGTTAATGTGTTTCATGATACATTTTCCATCTCCTATAGGTCTAGACCTTGGAGCTTATGCCAAGTCAGCCATAGTGAAGTCAGACACAGAAAATGTTAACTTTTTACCACATAAAATCTAAAGTTATTTCTTCATAGCAAATTGCTGATTAAAACTCTGTTACTAGGATCAGATGGAAGGGGAGGAGGACCTCCCCTGTGAGTGGACTGGCTTAGGAGCATGGGTGGAGAAGAGGAAGGAAGCTACAGGTGAGATACAAAGTGAATAAACTGTAATTAAAAAAAAAAATTAAAACATCACAATCCTGAACATCTATGCCCCAAATACAAGGGCACCCACATTTGTGAAAGAAACATTGGTAAAACTTAAACCACACATAGATCCACACACACTAATAGTGGGAGCCTTCAACACCCCACTCTCAACAAAGGACAGGTCAACTAAACAGAAATTAAACAAAGAAACAATATCTCTAATAGAGGTCATGAATCAAATGGACCTCACAGACATTTACAGAACCTTACACCCAAACACACAAAAGAATTTACCTTCTTCTCAGCACCTCATGGAACCTTCTCCAAAATAGAACATATAGTTGTTTACAAAGCAAGCCTCAACAGATACAAGAGACTGAAATAATCCCTTGAATCCTGTCTGATCACCATGGAATAAAGCTGGACTTCAACAACAACAGAAATAACAAGAAGCCTACACACACATGGAAACTGAACAATTTGCTACTAAATGACAGCTGGGTCAGGGAAGAAATAAAGAAAGAAATTAAAGTCTTCCTAGAACTCAATGAAAATGAAGACACAACATACCTAAACCTGTGGGACACAATAAAATTTTTAAAAAGAAAATCTAGTTAAAAAAAGAATAAAAAAATAAACTCTGTTACAGAAAGTTTTCATTCCCAAACTAGGTTTTGCTATGTCAAAAGTTACTTTTGGAATTTCAAGATGACTAGTGAAACCAATTAAGAATTAATTTATGCTCATTATTTTCTTAAGGACCTTCAGGCTGAAAACCTTCAACTGAAATCTTAAACATGTGGGTTTAGACTTGTTCCGCTGGTTGAGGTTTCTTTGGATGGAGCAAGTTAGGACATGCTTAACTTGGGGAGGAGTTATCTGGCACGAGTATGATTTTAAATGGTTTAAATAGGTTCTTGAAGACAAAGAGGGAAATTAATGCATCAGTGGATTGGAGGAGAGGACAACCTGTGACTAAATGTGTCTCGAGCTCGGGTGTCCTGAAACAGCTGTATCATCCCACCTGAAAAGCAGTGCAAACAAACCTTTGCATGATATTAAGACATAAAATGTCACTCTGTGATCCTTGCACAGTGAAAAAGAAAAGAGAAAAGATATCAAGGAGAGAGTTGCCCATAAGAGAGTAGCATCTTCATTTGCTTTCTGTTGCTGTGGTGAAAACACTGATCAAAAACAACAAGGAAAGGTTGTACTTAGCTTACAATCTGTCATTCAGAAAATTCAAGGCAGGAACCTAGAGAAAAGAAATAAAGCAGAGACTGCAGGAATTGTGCTTACTGATTTGCTTCCCAGCTCAAAATCAACCATTACTCATGTTACCTAAGACCATTTGCCCAGGGTTGGACCTGTCCACAGAAGGGTAGACTTTCCATCTTCTGTCAATAAAAATGATCCACCCACGTACATATAGGACAATTTGATGGAGGCAATTCTTCAGATAAGCTCCTCTCTTCCCAGGTGTATAAAGTTGACAGCCAAGATTAGCCATCACAGAGGGAAAAGTGGGAATGTTACAATTAGGAGTTTTCTCTAAAATTGGAAATCATTGTCTATGCTAGATTTGTATTAAACTAGACAGCCTATGATGCTTTGTTCACTTAAATGCAAACACCCCCTCACCCTCACAGAAGATTTAAGAGAAATATCTCAGTGACATATCTTATTGGATATAGAGAAATCCTTAAACCAGTTATTGAAGGTAAACTTGAGGATATTCTAAATTACAAATTATCTTATAATCTTTTCCAATAAATGTGGGCACTCTGACAATAATCTCTAGACATTTGCAAACGGGTAATTCTCTTGAGCATATGGAATCATTTGGCTTAATTCAAAATAGTATTTCTATAATAGCAAAATTTCCAGAAGGTCCTTCTAGCAGAACTGGTACAGACATTTTTTTGGGGAAAAAAATTGAAATAGTATTAATTCAAATATAGTGGGAACATCATAATGGAACTGAAAGAATTTGTATCCCAATTTGAATCTGATGTTAATCGAAAGGATAAATTTGCTTTCTTGTAGGTCACACTATAATAGCTAGGTAGTGGTTTAGCATGATATCAGGTTTTGTGTGGAGAATTAGGATATTGTAACTATTATTGACATTTTTACTGTCGAAATGTAAAGATTCTAGGTAACAAATGACTTCAGAACCTATATCCTCCCCAGCCTGGGTCACAGGCCCATACTTGGTCATGGATCTGGTGCTATAAAGACTGTATATTTACAGGAACTTGATACACAGAAGGAAACAGTTCACTTGGACTAAATTATTTTGCATTTCTGATGGGTTTTTCTTTTCTTTTTTCGTTATCATTTTTTAAAATGTTGGACAGTTTCACATTTGTAAATAAAGTATTGTGATCATTTTCAACACTCATTTTCCCTCTTTTATCTCTTTCTCACACACACTCCTAATGATACCCCGACACTTTGAGACATAGTATCACCTAGGCCAGGCTGTGGCAGTGGATGACTGAGATTCTCATCCTCCAGCCACCGTTTCCTGAGACATGTAAGTACAAGTATGCATTACGACATCAGTTTTCTGTGGTTGTGAGAACTGAACCAGGGTTTTGTACATGCTGGGCAAGTGCTCTGCCAACTTATCTATAATACAAGATCTTATTTTAAACAAAACATATCAAGCCAATACTTTTTTTTTACTATGTTTCTTTAAATAAGAAGTCCCCCACTCATTTTTTCCTTTTTTTAAAAATTTTTTAATATTAGTTACAATTTGTTAACTTTGTATCCCCCTGCTCCCTCTTTCCCTCCCAATCCCACCCTCCCTCCCTCATCTCTTCCCTGCCCCTTTCTAAGTCCACTGATAGGGGAGGACCTCCTCCGCTTTCGTCTGATATTGGTTCATCAGATATCTTCAGGACTGGCTGCAAAGTCCTCCTCTGTGGCCTAGCAGGGCTGCTCCTCCCTCAAGGGGGGGAGGGGGGGAGTCAAAGAGCCCGCCATTGAGTTCATGTCAGAAACAGTCCCTGTTACCCTTATTAGGGGACCCACTTGGTTACTGAGCTACCATGGGCTACATCTGAGCAGAGGTTCTAGGCTATATCCATACATGGTCCTTGTTTGGAGAAACAGTCTCAAGACCCATGTGCCCAGATATATTTGGTCCTTGTGGAGGTCCTGTCCTCCCCAGGTCATATTAACTCCCCCCGTTTTTATGATTCCCTGCACTCTGCCGAAGGTTTGGTTATGAGTATTAATGTCTGCTTTGATACACTGCTAGGTAGAGTCTTTCAGAGGCCCTCTGTGGTAGGCTCCTGTCCTGTTACTTGTTTTCTCCTACATCCAGTGTCCATCCCATTTGTCTTTCTAAGTGAGGATTGATCATCTTACCCTGAGTCCTCCTTCTTGTTTATCTTCTTTAGGTGTATATATTTCAGTATGTTTATTCTATCTTATAGGTCTATATAAGTGAGTATACCTCACTCAGGATGGTCGTTTCTAGGTCCCTCCATTTGCCTGCAAATTTCATGATTTCCTCATTTTTAATTGCTGAGTAGTATTCCATTGTGTAAAAGTACCACAATTTCTGTATCCATTCCTCAACTGAGGGACTTGTAGGTTGTTTCCAAGTTCTGACTGTTACAAATAAAGTGGTTGTACAAGTTTATATTCCCACCAGCAGTGGAGGAGGGTTCCCCTTTCTCCACAACCTCTCCAGCATGTGTTGTCACTTGAGGGTTTTTTGTTTTTGTTTTTGTTTGTTTGTTTGTTTGTTTGTTTGTTTGTTTTAAGGAAAGAGGGTTTATTTTGTCCCAGGGTTCCACGGTACAGCCCAGTGGGGCATGGGAAGGTGAAGAGACCTGGCATACAGTCAGGGATCAAAGAGTGGTACATGCTTTTGCTCAGAGAGCTTCCTCCCTTGTTTGCAGTCTGCGACCCAACCCAGTGAATGACACACCTGCTTCTAGCTAATCTTTTTTTTTAAATAAAATCTTTAAATATTTTAATTTTTATAATAAATATTTTGAATTCAAAGTTTGAACACAGGGGTCTTCCCAGAGACTGATACTCCAACCAAGTTCCATTCATGGATATAACCTAGAACCCCTGCACAGATATAGCCCATGGCAGTTCAGTGTCCTAGTGGGTTCCATAGTAATGGGAAGAGGGACTGCCTCTCACATAAACTGATTGACCTGCTCTTTGATCACCTCCTCGTGAGGGGGGAGCAGCCTAACCAGGCCACAGAAGATGGCAATGCAGCCACTCCTGATGAGATCTGATAGACTAGGATCAGAAGGAAGTAGAGGGGGACTTCCCTTATCAGTGGGCTTGGGGAGGGGCATGCATGAAGAAGGGGGAGAGAAGGGTGGGACCAGGAGGGGAGGGGGTTTATGGGGGGATGCAAAGTGAATAAAGTGTAATTAATAAAAGTTCTAAAAAACTGGAAAAAAATAATAAAATGCTAACAGAAATGTCATTTGAGTTTTTTTAATTTTTTATTTAACTTTTATTAATTACACTTTATTCATTTTGTATCCCCCCATAAGCCCCTCCCTCCTCCCCTCCTGCCCCCCCCTTTCTGCATGCATGCCCCTCCCCAAGTCTACTGATAGGGGAGGTCCTCCTCTCCTTCTTTCTGATCTTAGTCTATCAGTTCTCATCAGAAGTGGCTGCATTGTCAGAGTTCTAGGTTATCTCCATGGATAGTCCTTGGTTGGAGTATGAATCTCTGGGAAGTTCCCTGTGTTCAAATTATCTTGTTCTGTTGCTCTCCTTGTGGAGTTCCTGTCCTCTCCAGCTCTTACTATTTCCCACTTCTTACATAAAATTCCATTCACTCTGCCTATCAGTTGGCCATCGGGCTCAGCATCTGCTTTGACAGAGGACTCATATCCAGTATATATAAAGAACTAAAGAAGCTGAAAAGCAGCAAACCAAGTAATCCACTTAAAAAATGGGGAACAGAACTAAAGAAAGAATTCTCTGTAGAGGAATATTGAATGGCAGAGAAGCACTTAAAGAAATGCTCAATGTCATTAGCCATTAGGGAAATACAAATCAAAACAACCCTGAGATTTCACCTTACACCCATCAGAATGGCCAAGATGAAAAACCCAAGGGACAACACATGCTGGAGAAGTTGTGGAGAAAGGGGAACCCTTCTCCACTGCTGGTGGGAATGTAAACTGGTACAACCACTCTGGAAATCAATCTGGCACTTTCTCAGACAACTAGGAATAGTGCTTCCTCAAGATCCATCCATACCACTCCTAGGCATATACCCAAAAGAGGCTCAAGTACATTTGCTCAACCATGTTTGTAGCAGCTTTATTTGTAATAGCCAGAAGCTGGAAACAGCCCGGATGCCCCTCAACTGAAGAATGGATGCAGAAACTGTGGTACATCTATACAATCGAGTATTACTCAGCAATGAAAAATAAGGAAATCATGAAATTTGTAGGTAAATGGTGGGATCTGGAAAGGATCATCCTGAGTGAGTTGTCCCAGAAGCAAAAAGACACACACGGTATATACTCACTCATATAAACATACAACATAGAATAAACCCACTAAAAGCTGTACATCTAAACAAACTAAGCAAAAGAGAGGACCCTAACTAAAATGTTCAATCCCCATCCTGAAAGGCAAAGAGGATGGACATCAGAAGAAAAAGAAAACAGGAAACAACCTAGGAACCTGCTACAGAGGGCCTTTTGAAAGCCAGAAGAAGAAAACAGGAAACAACCTTGGAACCTGCCACAGAGTGCCTCTGAAATACTCTGCCGTGCGCGCTTGAGTTTTTTTATCCTAGCCATTCTGGTGGGTGTCAGGCAAAATCTCAGAGTCGTTTTGATGGCTAAGGATGTTGAGCATTTCTTTAAGTGTTTCTCTGCCATTCTATATTCCTCTAATGAGAATTCTCTGTTTAGCTCTGTACCACATTTTTTTAATTGGATTGCTTGATTTGCTGCTTTTTAACTTTTTTAGTTCTTTATATATTCTGGATATCAGCCCTCTGTCAGGTTGATGAAGATCCTTTTCCAGTCTGTAGGCTATCATTTTGTTTTGATGACTATGTCCTTTGCTTTACAGAAGCTTTTCAGTTTCATGAGGTCCCATTTATCGATTGTTGCTCTTATAGCCTGTGCTATTGGTGTTCTGTTCAGGAAGTTGTCTCCTGTGCCAATGAGTTCCAAAGTCTTACCCACTTTTTCTTCTAACCGATTTAGTGTATCTGGTTTTATGTTGAGATCTTTGATCGACTTGGGTTTTAGTTTTGTACAGGGTGATAAGTATAGATCTATTTTCATTTTTCTGCATGTAGACATCCAGTTGGACCAGCATCATTTGTTGAAGTTGCTGTCTTTTTTTCCATTGAATGGTTTTGGCTTCTTTGTAAAAAATCAAGTATCCATAGGTGTGTGGGTTTATTTCTGGGTCTTCTATTCGGTTCCATTGATCCACTATTCTGTTTCTATGCCAATACTATGTAGTCTTTATTACTATTGCTCTGTAGTACAGCTTGAGATCTCCAGCACTCATTTTAATAGCTCCTCGATTAGTTGCAAAAGTCTGTGGAGGTATGAAACTGCAGCCGCTACTCTGAAACATGTATCATTTCCTTCTGCCTCTCATCGATACTCTAATGTATCTGTTAATTTTGAGACACTAAATGAATCATACTCTTAAGAAATCATAAAGTCTATCGTGATAGACATTGGAATCAGGAGAAGACAAGGAACAGGACAGGAGCCTACCACAGATGGTATGGAAGCAAAGGTTGAGTCTCATAGCCAAACTCTGGGCAGAATGCATGGAATTTTATGAAAAAAGGGGAGGATAGAAAGATCTGAAGGGGACAGGAACTCTCAAAGGACTTCAACAGAGCCCCCCCCCAAAAAAAACTAGCATTGGGGTCCCTGAAGAGAATGACACCCCAACCAAGGAAAATGTAAGGACCTAAAAACTCAGCTCAGTGGTAGTCCATAGACTCAGTCTCCAAGTGGGTTCCCTAGTAAGAAAAGCACGGACTTTCTCTGGCATGAACTCAGTGGCAGGCTTTCTGATCACCTCTCTCTGGGGGGAACAGTCTTGCCAGGCCACAGAGGAAGACAATGTAACCAGTCCTCATGAGACTTGATAGGCTAGGGTCAAATAGAAGGAGAAGAGGACCTCTCCTATCAGTGGACTAGGGGAGGGGCATAGGGGGAGAAGAGGGAAGGAGGGTGGGATTGGGAGGAGACAAGGGAGGGGACACAGCTGGGATACAAGTTGAATAAATTGCAATAAATTATAATTGTGAATTTCTTAAAAAAATTTCCTAACCAAAAAAATATATATTGTAAAATCTAGAATACGAAAGAAAAGCCTATAACCCAGTTGCTGTTGTCTGTGCATTTGTTAATGATTTCTACTTAGATATGTTACTAACTTTCTCAAACTTCAGGTAAGATTAACAATTCCTATTACCAAAAAAATAATGACATTCCATATCTTGGCTGAGTTTCATGATCAGCCGACCATTATTACTTATAATTGTGTTGACTTTCCACTTGTTGCATTATTACCTATAATTTTTTTTGCACGAAAAGAAGTTTGACTCTTCTTTCTGTTTATTACTGTAACATTCATCTATTTATTGCCTAATAAGGTGTATAGATGAGTGAGGACCACAAATTGGAAAAAAAAAAAAAACCAACATTCTTTGCTTTCACAGCTCTATGTTCCTGTGGTAAGCATGGCATTTAACAATGGTGTCATTCAATGTCATGAATGACATTGAATGACATGAATGTCCAACTCAAATATTACTGCCATAGTGATGCTCGGTACTGCTGACAGCCTCTGATGGGGAAGATCAGAACATACTAATAGCTCTTGAAATAGTGAGCTAGAAACGTCTTTTAATGAAAAAATCAGTGATTACCTACATGAGACCGGGAGAGCATACATCTCGACAGAAACCATGTCAGGCAGAAGGGCCTGAGACAGTGGTTTTAAGAGCTAAAGGCCACCGAGGCTTCTGTTCAGAAAACTGGTGAAGATGGCTTTGATCACGGAGCATTGAGCTTTGTGCCTTTACCAGGACGGTAACAGAGTAATCCTACTGTCAGTTAAAAATGATTGTTTTCTATTTGTGTGTCACCCCCTCACACACATAGACACATGCATATACAAACATACATACACACTCACCACCCATCAGACACTGCGAGATATACAAACCACCACGTAAGTGTAAGCACACACACACAAATGCTTATACCCCATATGTGCTTACATACATAAACATACACACCTATGCACTCATCGCATACACACCATACATACCTACACTTATACACATAAACACATACACACATACCACATACATGTGAACCACATCAACATGCACACACATTTTTTACTTAAAAAAACCCTACCTTAGTGCAATTAACCCCTACTTTATTTAAAATGACTCATTTTTACCTTTCCATGTGTTATGAAAGGAAACCTAAGGTTTAGTGAACATTCATGTGTTTACCAGACTGTACTTAAGCATAGGCCCTCAGACTTGCCAATTATTTTTCTTCCACAAAACTGGCTTAAAGAAAGAAAAAAATTGACCACATTTTCTCTTTTGGTGGGCATGCCTTAACAAATTGGAACTAAAATATTTAAGACCAATCTTGTGGCACACGGTTCTGTACTATGTTTTAGAATGCCAACCAGAAGGTTGGTTTTTTTTTTTAAATCTTTTATTTTTTTTATTAATTACACTTTATTCATTTTGTATCCCCCCATGAGCCCCTCCCTCCTCCCCTGCCGATCCCACCCTCCCTCCCCTTTCTGCATGCATGCCACTCCCCAAGTCCACTGATAGGGGAGGTCCTCCTCTCCTTCTTTCTGATCTTAGTCTATCAGTTCTCATCAAAAGTGGCTGCATTGTCCTCTACTGTGGCCTGGTAAGGCTGCTCCCCCCTCAGGGGGAAGTGATCAACGAGCAGGCCAATCAGATTATGTCAGAGGCAGTCCCTCTTCCCATTACTATGGAACCCACTTGGACACTGAACTGCCATGGGCTACACCTGTGCAGGGGTTCCAGGTCATCTCCACAAATAGTCCTTGGTTGGAGTAGGAGTCTCTGGGAAGTTCCCTGTGTTCAAATTATCTTGTTCTGTTGCTCTGCTTGTGGAGTTCCCGTTCCCTCCAGCTCTTACTATTTCCCACTTCTTACATAAAATTCCATTCACTCTGTGGCAGGTTTCAAGGTTGTTTCCTGTTTTCTTCTGGCTTTCAGAGGCCCTCTGTAGCGGGTTCCGAGGTTGTTTCCTATTTTCGTTTTCTTCTGATGTCCATCCTCTTTGCCTTTCAGGATGGGGATTGAACATTTTAGTTAGGGTCCTCTCTTTTGCTTAGTTTGTTTAGATGTACAGCTTTTAGTGGGTTTATTCTATATTGTATGTTTATATGAGTGAGTATATACCGTGAGTGTCTTTTTGCTTCTGGGTCAACTCACTCAGGATGATCCTTTCCAGGTCCCACCATTTACCTGCAA
>NW_026585504.1:43095252-43140494 GCF_907164565.1 Psammomys obesus | reverse complement strand
AGCCTGTGCTGTTGGTGTTCTGTTCAGGAAGTTTTCTCCTGTACCAATGAGTTCTAGGGTATTCCCCACTTTTTTTTCTAGCCGATTTAATGTGTCTGGTTTTATGTTGAGCTTTCATTTTACATTTATTAGACTCTATATTGATGAAATAATCATAAGCAAATGCATGTGTGTGTATGTGTGTGTGTGTGTGTTTTAAATTTATGCACAGCAAAATTCAAAATAAATTGACAGGCATTTAAACAATACAAATATATATTGTTTAATACATCTATGTAATATGTGTATGTATTACTTAGTAATAATTATGTGAGACATTTTCCTTACATATAATATGAAAAATAAAATAGCCTATACAAAAAAAGAAAGTTATGCACAATAGCAGTTATAAAGTTGTTTTGGTTGTTATTAACACGAACCAAATTTTTTTTTTTACATTTTAATTTTTTTTTATTTATTTTTTTACAGTTTATTCATTTTTTTAATTTTATTCCCCCCATAAGCCCCTCCCTCCTCCCCTCCCGATCCCACCCTCCCTCCCCTTTCTGCATGCATGCCACTCCCCAAGTCCACTGATAGGGGAGGTTCTCCTCTCCTTTCAGGGGGGAGCAGCCTTACTAGGCCACGGTAGAGGGCAATGCAGCCAATTTTGATGCGAACTGATAGACTAACACGAACCAAATTTAAGTTTGTTTTGTGACAAGAGAGCTGCTCTTTACACAACTGGGAAGTTCAAGGTGCCTAGTGATTCCTTCAGTGTTGGCTAGATTAGAGGTCCTGATAATCCTCTCTCTTCTGCTATTTTTCTTCTCTCTTCTCCTCCTCCTCCCCCCTACCTCTGCCTCTCAATTATTTTCTTTTATTCCTCCATCCTTCCATTCCTTTATTCCATTTATAACCTATTTTCTTGGTCTTGGCTTCATTTTTTGGAAAAGTGTTTTCCTGTGATTAGAAGTATATTTGAAAGCTCAAAATTTACATAGGTCTTGTAGTGATAGTCTCAACAATAGCCCTCTTAACATCCATGCTCATTTTCTACAAAATATTAATCTGTTCTTCTTGGATGCATGCTATTTTGTGAACAAATCTAGTTGAATAGTACATTGGGAAGAGTACTACCTCAAGATCCAGATATACCACTTTTAGGCATATATCCAAAATATGCTCAGCTATACAAGGACATTTGCTCAAACATGTTTGTAGCAGTTCTATTCATAATAGCCAGAAGCTGGAAACAACCTAGATGTCCCTCAATGGAGGAATGGATAGAGAAATTGTGAAATTGTGGTACATTTACACAATGGAATACTATTTAGCTACTAAAAACAAGGAAATCAAGAAATTTGTAGGCAAATGGTGGAATCTAGAAAAGATTATCTTGAGTGAGGTAACCTAGAAGCAGAAAGACACACATGGCATATGCTCATAAGTGGATATTAGCCATATAACATAGGATAAACATACTAACATCTATATCCCTAAAGAAGCTAAACAACAAGGAAGACCCTGGGGAAGATGTTCAATCCTCATTCAGAAGGACAAATGCAATAGACATTGGAAGCAGGAGAAGACAGGGAACAGGACAGGAGCCTACCATAGAGGGCCTCTGAAAGACTTTAATGATTGAGGTATCGAAGCAGAAGCTGGGACTCATAGCCAAACTTTGAGCAGAATTCATGGAATTTTATGAAAGAAGGTGGATATAGAAAGACCTGGAGGGGACAAGAGCTCCAAAAGGAGACCAACAAAGCCAAACAAACAAACAAACAAACAAAAAAAAAACTTGGGGGTCCTGCAGAGACTGATACCCCAACCAAGAACAATGCATGGAGAGGACCTAAAATCCCATAGCCCATAGACTCAGTCTCCAAGTGGGTACCCTAGTAAGGGGAGCAGGACTTTCTCTGGGGTGAACTCAGTGGCTGGCTCTCTGATCACCTCACCCTGGGGGATGCAGCCTTGCCAGGCCACAGAGGAAGACAATGCAACCAGTCCTGATGAGACCTGATAGGCTAGGGTCAAATAGAAGGGGAGGAGGACCTCACCTATCAGTGGACTAGGGGAGAGGTATAGGGGGAGAAGAGGGAGGGAGAGTGGGATTTGGAGGAGATGAGGGAGGGGGCCACAGCTGGGATACAAGTTGAATAAATTGTAATAAATAATAATAATTTTAAAAAATTTAAAAACAATTTTTTTAATAAATCTGTTGAATGGAAAAAAATCAAGCCAGCGTAAGCTGGCTTGGCTTCTGGAGTTTCATGATTTCAGAAGACTTAAGGTCATCATCAACATTTTTATATTATTTCCATATGCATTTGTTGTTTTTCATGCTGAAGATTGTGTCAAAGTCTGTTTAGCATTGCAGTGAATTTGTAATTATAAACAGATGCTCATTTTCTTTAGTTTTGCACTTTGGCCATTTAAAGATTTTGAAATTAAATCGATGTACATATGTCTACTGAAGATGACGAAAACTGTTTTTACTTCTTTATTGCTGTTTGTTTCTGTTTCATTATTTATTCATTCATTCATTTGAAATTAAAGATTATAGACCTTGACTCTTATTCTTCCATCTATCAAAACCATGAAATAAAAAGAAAAAAAAATCAAGAGATCCTAATGAGAAAAAAAATAATCTGGACATATTTTACCAGAAAGAGAAAAAATGGCAGGTGGCAAAAAATATATACCCTTAAATTAGTCTGTGTCATGACTATCACAAAATATCAGAGATAATTAATTATACAAGAAAAAATGTTGGCTTTTTATATTAGAAATTTTAGTCCAAAATTAGTCAGTCCCTACTCTGGACTTCTTTTTTTTTTAATTTTATTTTTCTTATTAGTTACATTTTGTTAACTCTGTGTCCCAGCTGTATCCCGCTCCCTCATTCCCTCTCCAACCCCACACTCCCTCCCTGGTCTCCTCCCTGCCCCTTTCCAAGTCCACTGATAGGGGAGGACCTACTCCCTTTTCATTTGTACTCTGGACTTCTAATGGGGGCAGCATACTGTACCAGAAGTCTGTGATAGAATAAACAGATAACTTCACGAACTTCAATACAAACAGAGTCCGAGGGTGGGATTCCCACAGTCCACTTCACCAAGTGACATAAAGACCTCTTGTTATGCTCCACCGTTTCAAAGCTCTACCATCTCCTCATACCGTCATTTTGATAATCAATGCTTTAACACATGACCATGGGGTATATTCTTGCGATCTTTAGTAAATACCTCTATCACTTGCCAAAATGAGTGACACTTGTCTTTCAAATGACCTTTTGTGCATCCTCTTGTCACTTGTACCCACTAGTGACAACTTTTAGATTTTGGGGAGGTTCTCCTTCGTTATTGGATGGATTCCTCCACAATATAGTCTGTTCTCTAAAATCCTGTCTCATGTTCAAATTTTGCTTGAGTTCTCCCTTATTCTTCTATGAGTAACAATGGAAATTTCCCCTCATGTTTGTAAGAAGCCTATTTACAAGTTGACAACTGAGAAAAACAGTGTAATTTAATTAAGGACAGTTACAGATTTGACAATAAGGGCAAGGTATTGCTCTTATTAATTAATGTTTGGTTTGTTTATTGCGGCAGGAGGAAGGCCTGTATGAGGCAATGGTGTTATGTCAGAGGATAAATTTTGGGAGTTGGTTCTTTCCAACAATGGTTTCTGGGGTTTGAGCTCAGGCCCTGAGATAGGTGTAAATAGTTCTTTTACACACTGAGCCGTCTCACTTACCCTTGGCATTGCTTTTAACAATGGAATCATCTCTTTCAATCATTTTTTAAAATTTTTTATTAATTACACTTTATTCATTTTGTATCCCCCCATAAGCCCCACCCTCCTCCCCTCCCAATCCCACCCTCCCTCCCGTTTCTGCATGCATGCCACTCCCCAAGTCTACTGATAGGGGAGGTTCTCCTCTTCTTTCTGATCTTAGTCTATCAGTTCTCATCAAAAGTGGCTGCATTGTCCTCTACTGTGGCCTGGTAAGGCTGCTCCCCCCTCAGGGGGAAGTGATCAACGAGCAGGCCAATCAGATTATGTCAGAGGCAGTCCCTCTTCCCATTACTATGGAACCCACTTGGACACTGAACTGCCATGGGCTACACCTGTGCAGGGGTTCCAGGTCATCTCCACGAATAGTCCTTGGTTGGAGTATGAGTCTCTGGGAAGTTCCCTGTGTTCAAATTATCTTGTTCTGTTGCTCTCCTTGTGGAGTTCCCGTCCCCTCCAGCTCTTACTATTTCCCACTTCTTACATAAAATTCCATTCACTCTGCCCATCAGTTGGCCATCAGGTTCAGCATCTGCTTTGACAGTCTATACTGCAGAAGCTTTCAGAGGCCCTCTGTGGCAGGTTTCAAGGTTGTTTCCTGTTTTCTTCTGGCTTTCAGAGGCCCGGTCCAACTGGATGTCTACATGTAGAAAAATGAAAATAGACCCATACTTATCACCCTGCATCTTTCAATCATTTTGATAAGTTGTAAGTTTGCTTAGATTCCAAATACTATAGATATATTACCATTATTTCCTTATTTGGAATCAGGAAATTATCATTACAGTATTTGTGGGAATATTTTCTATATTTGTTTTTACCTTTGCTCTCTCTATACAAAAACTTTAAAATATTGCATATTGTATGTGCACGTTTTATACAACTGTGTCCTGGATATACTAAGGAAGGTTGTATTTGGTCTCTCTTTAAAAATTAGTAATTCTATGGGCTGGGGAGATGGCTCAGAGGTTAAGAACACTGGTCTTTCTTCCAAAGGTCCTGAGTTCAATTCCCAGCAACCACATGGTGGCTCACAACTATCTATGAGATCTGGTGCCCTCTTCTGGCATAAAGGTGTACATGCAGGCAGAGAACTGTATACATAATAAACAAATCTTAAAAAAAATTAGTAATTCTAGCATTTGTTCCTGTATTATTACCTTCTTCATTATTTAGAATAGAGAAGTTGAAAATGTTCCTGAAAAATGTGAGGCTGTTTCTTCTTTAGTGCCAAAAACCAAAGATCATCCTGAGTGAGGTAACCCAGAAGCACAAAG
This sequence comes from Psammomys obesus, assembly GCF_907164565.1. Classification (NCBI taxonomy): domain Eukaryota; kingdom Metazoa; phylum Chordata; class Mammalia; order Rodentia; family Muridae; genus Psammomys; species Psammomys obesus. The sequence continues at coordinate 43,135,437 of NW_026585504.1, read as the reverse complement.
ACATGCATGGTATATACTCACTTATAAGTGGATATTAGCCATATAATATAGGATAAATATACTAAAATCTATAGTCCTAAATTAGCTAAAAAAAAAAAACAAGGAGGACCCTAGGGAAGAGGCTGAAACCTCACTCAGACGGGTAAACAGGATAGACATCAGAAGTAGGAGAAGACAAGGAACAGGACAAGGGTCTTCCACAGAGAACTCCTGAAAGAGTCTACCCACAAAGTATCAAAGGAGATATGAGACTCATAACCAAACTTTGGGCAGAATGCTGGAATCCTTATGGAAGAAAAGGGAGATAGAAAGACCTGGAGGGGACGGGACAGGACTAAGGAAAGGGCACAGGGTGAAAAGAGAAGAGGATGGGTGGGATTTGGAAAAGATGAGGGAGGGGACTGCAGCAGGGATACAAAGTGAATAAATTGTAATGAATTAATTAATTTAAAATAAATTAATAAAGAATATTCACCAGAAAATTAAATTTAAAAATAAAAAAGAAAGAAATATAGTGCAGCGCTGAAAATCTAGGAATGGTGCCATCAAATGAGCAAAAGAAACAGCAAGAGCTAGAGAGGAGAGGGAGAAGGAGGGGAGAGGAAGGTAAGGAAAGAGATGGAGAAGGAGAGGGAGGAAGAGAGGTAAAGAGGAAGAAAGGGAGGAAGGGAGGGTGACAGAGACAGACACAGAGAGTTTCTGGGGAGTAAACACTGGTAGGGTAAAATTACTGGTAAAACATCCTGGACTGAAGTTTGTCTGATCTTCTGTGACAGTGAAAAACCTGTACAATGTATGAGCTGCCCCCAGAACCTCTCAGTAGATATGTAGGCATATAAGCAGTGTCCTCGCAAGAGACAGGGCTCCAGTGCTATAATTGCTATGCCACGCCGTTCAACACAGTTGGAAACCCAGAATTTAAAGATGAAAAACAGACTCCGTTTGTAGAATGAAACAAAATTCAGGTAAGGTTACATTAAATCAGCAGACAAACAGGACTGAAATAAAAATAAACTACGAGGGCTGTGTCTATCTTGTTGATTTTCTCAAAGAGACAACTCTTAGTTTCTTTGATTCTTTGTATTGCTCTCTTTGTTTCTAATTTATTGATTTCAGCCATGGGTTTGATTTTTTCCTGCCGTCTACTCTTTGGTGTGTTTGCTCCTTTTGTTTCTAAAGCTTTCAGGTGATCTATTAAGTTGCTGATATGTGATCTCTCCAATTTCTTTATGAGGGCACTTATTGCTATGATCTTTCCTCTTAGCCCTGCATTCCTGGTGTCACATAAGTTTGGGTAAGTTGTGTCTTCATTTTCATTGAATTCTAAGAAGTCTTTAAGTTGTCTATTTCTTCCCTCACCCAGTGATCATTGATAAGGGAGTTGTTCAGTTTCCATGAGTGTGAAAGCTTTTTGTTGTTTCTGTTGTTGTTGAGGTCTGTCTTTAATTCATGGTATTCAGATAAAGAAGAATGGGTTAATTCAATTATCATGTATTGGTTGAGCTTTGCTTTGAGACCTATTATATGGTCAGTTTTAAAGAAGGTTCTGTGTGGTGCTGAGAAAAAAAGGTACATTCTTTTGTATTTGGGTGCAAAGTTCTATAGATCTCTATTAGGCCCATTTGATTCATGACCTCTATCAGCTTCATTATTTCTCTGTTTAGCTTCTGTCTTGATGATCTGTCTATTGGTGAAAGGGGAGTGTTGAAGTCTCCCACTATAAATGTATTGGAATCGGGATTGATATGTGATGTTTCTTTTATGCAGGTGCCCTTGTAATTGGGGCATTAGATGTTCAGGATTGTGCTATCCTCTTCATGGCCCTCCTGTACACAAATGTAAAAAGGGCAGAGAAAGAAATTTCAGAAACCACACCTCTCACAATAGCACAAATAATATAAAGTATCTAGGGGTAACTCTAACCAAGGAAGTCAAAGACCTGTATGACAAGAACTTCAAAATCTCTGAAGAAAGAAGTTCAAGAAGATATCAGAAGATGGAAAGGTCTCCCATGCTCATGTATCTGTAGAATTAACACAGAAAAAGTGACCATCTTATGAAAAGCTATCTACAGATTCAATGTAACCCCCATCAAAATAACAATACAAAATAACAATTTTTAACAGACCCTATATTTAATTAGTTGAGAAAATTGGTAAGTACAGCAAAATTACATGGCAGTTGCCATATAAATCCTTTGTAAATGAGCCTAACACACAAGAAACCTTCATCAAGGTTGATAATAATGCTACTTCTTTCTTCTTAAAATTCTGAAATAGTTACCTCCTAACGCATTTCTCTTGGAATAAAAATAATAACTTTTAAAAAATATGTAATAATAAAAAGACAGAAAACTATGTAGTAGGTTAGGATGTAGTTCAGACTTAAAACACTTGCCTATCATACTCAATGTGCACTTCTATTCCAGGTATGGTGAAACTAGCAAACATACCAAAAATGAAAATGTATAGTCATTAAAAAGATATTAAAAACTACTAAAATGTATAATTTTGCCTACTAGTGTCAATGTGACCCACCCTCACCCAAGCTAAAGAATCATAGAAAAACAGTACACATTGAAAAGGAGTTAAGATGAAGCAGAAATTGAGAATTTCAAAAGCCGAGAAAGAGAAGACAATAAGTACTACCTAATACAGAGCCCTCTACTGACTTAGTAGGCATACTACAGCTGTCGCCTTGTAGATACAATCCCTTCACATATAAAATATGTCTCTCAGAAACTTGAGAAGACAAAAATGCAAAGAACTGAATTAACGAGGACAGCAGTGTTTCCTGCCAGTTGAAAGTCCTGGGCGATCAGCATTATTATCAACCTTGATGACGGTTTCTTGTGTGTTGGGCTCATTTACAAAGGATTCATATGGCAACTGCCATGTAATTTTGCTGTACTTACCAGTTTTCTCGACTTATTAAATATAGGGTTATTAATGTTAGTAAAGGTAAATCTTAAGACCTAAACCGTAAAAGTAGTAGCTGTGAAGACCATCTGGGAACCTAAGCAATTAAAACACAGGTAATTAACTGTGAATTAAAAACATCAAAGAAACACTAACCAAAGGTGTGTAAGAAAATACCATATTATCCTGGTTTTATTAATTGTGTGACTATATATGCGTATCTGTAGAGATATTTTATGCTGTGGATTTGTATATACTATAAACTCAGACAGCCAGTTAGCATTACCATGTTTACCCAAGATTATCAATGCTTCAAGAAATAGTTGTCAAAAGCCAGAAAAGTTAATATCCAATAGTTTAGCATATTTTAAAAGGAGACCAAATATTGTAAATAGCCAATAGATGCTGTTTAATATTTAATAGATGCTCTTAATGTTTCCTAATATTTAGCTAGAAGTCTTGAATTTCAGATTAGTGAAATGGCTCAGAAGGCAAAAGAGCTTGCATTGAGATTGATGAAATAAATTTGATCACTGTGACCCATTTATTGAAAGAGGGAATTGACTCCCCCAAGTAATATTCTGAAATCTACATGTATGGTGTAGCTAGCATGTTTGTCTACAAACATATGCATGCACACATACACATATCAAGGTAAAATAAACAAAGCATAATATTTTTCCTGGAAATTAATATTGGATTTTGCCTATGACAAAGTGATAAGGATGCCAATGTTTTCTAATTGTTAATAACTCATGTTTGAAATCTACATGGCCTGAAATTTTCTGTGTATACATAGTGATATTTGTGCAGAAATTAGAAACTGGTATTTTTAAAATCAAAGGGAACTTAAGTAACTCAAGTATTGCCATCTAGGTCCAATATTTTCTGTTCATCCAGTTTCCAAATCACTGGTCAGTAATAATTTGGACATAAGAGGTCTCGTAGGTTTAGTGCAGTAAAATGCAGTGCAATAAAGCAACAACAATGCATTTGATCAGGGCAAACTGCCTGGTAACTAACTGTCCCTATGGGGTATACACAGCTGTCAAGAAAGTAAATGACCCAAACAAAAGATTCCAGATTACCAATAGAGTGTCAATGGCAGAGGAGTTTCAAAACTGCAGACAAGATCCTCCAGATTCTTTTTTTATTATTTAATCTTTATATATTTATTACAATTTATTCACTTTGCATCCCTGCTGCATTTCCTCCCGGTCCTTCCTACCCTCCCTCTTGTCCCACTATTCCTTTCCCTAGTCCACTAATAGGGGAGGACCTCCTCCCTTCTACCTGACCCTAGCCTATCCGGTTTCATCAAGGCTGGCTGCAACATCTTCTTCTGTGGCCCAGCAAGGCTGTACCTCCCAGGCGGAGGTTATCAAAGATCCTGCCACTGAGTTCAGGGAACCTACTGGGAAACTGGGCAGCCTATGGGCTCTCTCTGAACAGGCTTTTAGGTCCTCTTCATGCATGGTCCTTGGTTGGAGATCCTCCAGTTTCTTATGGTGTGTTTCTGATTTCAATGTTTAAGAGTTTTTCAATGCCAGTTTTTCCATATGAAGTTGAGAATTGTTCTTTGCACTTCCTCAAAATCCTGCTATACCACTCTTAGGCATATATCCAAAAGATGCTCAAGTACACAACAAGGACATTTGCTCAGCCATGTATGTAGGAGCTTTATTCATAATATCCAGAACCTGAAAACAACCCAGATATCCCTCATCAGAGGAATGGATACAGAAATTGTGGTACATTTACACAATGGAATATTACTTAGCAATTAAAAAACAAAGAAATCATGATATTTGCAGGCACATGGTGGGATCTAGAAAAGATCATCCTGAGTGAGGTATCCCAGAAGCAGAAAGACACACATGGTATATACTCACTTATAAGTTGATATTAGACATATAATATAGGATAAACATACTAAAATCTATACACCTAAAGAAGCTAAGCAAGAAGGATACTGGGTAAGATGGTTAATCCTCACTCAGAAAAGCAAACTGACAGACACTGGACGAAGGAGAAAAAAGGAAACAGGTCAGGAGCCTACTACAGAGGGCCTCTGAAAGACTCTACACAGCAGTGTATAAAGGCAGTGCTAAGGCTCATAAGCAAACTTTGGGCAGAGTGCAGGGAATCTTATGAAAAAAAAGGGGGGAGGGGACAGGAGCTCAACAAAGAGAGCAACAGAACCAAAAAAATCTGAGCACAGGGGTCTTTTCTGGGACTGATACTCCAACCAAGGACAATTCATGGAGATAACCTAAAACCCCTATTCAGATGTAACCCTCAGCAGCTCAGTCTCCAAGTGGGTTCCCTAGTAAGGGGAACAGGGACTGTCTCTGACATGAACTCAGTGGCTGGCTCTCTGATCACCTCCCCCTTAGAGGGGAGCAGCCTTACCAGGCCACAGAGGAAGATAATACAGCCAGTCCTGATGAGACCCAATAGGCTAGGGTCGTATTGAAGGGGAGGAGGACCTCCCCTATCAGTGGACTTTGAGGGGGTCATGGGAGGAGATGAGGGAAGGAGGGTGGGATTGGGAGGGAATGAGAGAGGGTTCAACAGCTGGGATACAAAGCAAATAAACTGTAATTAATATAAAAATTGAAATTAAAATAAAAAGAGCCTTTTAATGGGAGGGTTACCTGAGAACTCATAAATGTTTTAATAATAAAGCAATAAAATGAGGAGATTCCAAGAATTGAAAAGGACATGAAAGCAGTGCTAAGAAGAAAGTTCATAGCATTAAGGTCCTTCATAAAGAAATTCAAAACATCTCATAGAAGCAACTTAATGGCTCATTTGAAAGCCCTAGACAAAAAAGATGCAGACACACCCAAGAGGAGTAGATGGCTGGAAATAATCAAACTCAGGGCTGACATCAATAAACCAGAAACAAAGCAGATATTTCAAAGAATCAATGAAACCAAGAGCTCTACCCCTTCTCCAGTTCCTCACTACTCTCCCTTCCCTAATAAACCTCCTTAAGCCAGATCTATTGCCTGTTGCCTGGCATAATTTTTCAGGGGCATATGTTGGCATGGAAGTGTCATGATGCCTCCTCACTACAGCATTATATTTCATAACACCTATACTTCACATTAAAGAGTCTGTATTTTTCATCATTTTAGAATAACAGATTAGTCAGAGAATTGTTTGGTTAGGTTGAGCCTGCCCAGTGGAATTCAGGTTCTATTTCCTTTTCTCCACAAAGCTGATGTCTCATATAGCAGACCTTCTTTCTTTCCACCTTAAAACATGAAGCCTTAAATCTCTAATCAATAAACCTAAGATTGTACAATCAGATAGAACTTATAACTGCTTACACAGATACTGACCAAGTGAAGAGTGCATAGATATGAACAAAAGAATGACGAAAGAATGTTTTCACTGTTACAATGGTAACTGGAAAGATTCACTGTCAGATAAATAACTCGGTTTCTTAGAACCTATGTATCTGTCACCAACAACAGGGCCTTTGCCATCCCCCCTCTGTCACTGAGAAAATAATACTGAAGTTCTTTAAAAAGAAACAAGAACAAGAGAGGGTCTGTCAGCTATTATGGGAAGCATCTTTCAGTGGCAGACTAGGTAATGTTATTCTTTATAGCTTTCCAGATAATGTCACAAATGTAAAAGCAGTTGAATTTACTAATCACTGAACAAAGACATACTACTTAATCCTTCAATACATTTCATATGTGTTTCCGGCAAGAGAACTTCATTTTATTCTGAACTCACTATGTTCCTAGTACTTTCCTTTTGCCATTTCATTTAATGTTATAAGCAGATTAAACACTAGTAGGTTTATTGATTAGAGAACTAAGGCTTCATGTTTTAAGGTTATGTGGCTAGCAAGAGGAATATTCTGGAATATTCTGGCCTTTAAACCATTTTTTTTTTATTGTGTGTGTATATATATATATATACATATATATATATATATATTACTCTTCTCTGTCTCCCTGTCAATCTAGCTCTTTCCTTGTATTGAGCTCTTAAAGATAAGTAGACACCAAAGCACAAACAGGGCAAAATAATAAAGGTTAGGGAATAAAAACACGAAACAGTTGAATACAAGCAGCAGTGTCTTGAAGCACCGTCCTAATAGGAACAACTGCTTCTGTTTGTTTCATACTCCCTATTTCCAGATCACAGGAAGGTAGCAACATAAATGAAATTGAAAGCTCCATTGAAAAGCACAACACCCGAGGAAAAAAAAAACTGGTTCAACAGAACACAGAACAGGCACTGAAGTCCATCTCAATGACACCTTTTAGATTTACCTGTGTAGAACTTTATCTGAGGATTATCTTGAGTAAATCAAAGAAGTAAATAAAATCAAATTTTGCATAGAACTTTTTAAAATGGGTACAAAATTACTTATAAAAAGAGATATAAAACAACAGGGAACCTTAGTAGGGTATCTTGAAAATAACTGAAGCTACAACAATAGAAAGGGGAAAGCACTTCAAAAGTAGGTTTTATTGATACAAATAAAACTTAATTAAAACAAAAACATGAAGCAAACAGCCAAAAGGGAATAAAAAGTGTTGGTGTAAACAAAAAGCAAGTTATAGACATTTTAACTTGAGGATGATATAGGACCAGCTTAATTTGCACAAAAAGCAAAATATTAGACAGTCTGCATAGAAAAATCTCTATATTTCCTATTTAATAATATATAACTTTCTTATATATTTATTATATAAGAAAGTTATATATTTCTTATATAACTTTATTGAATTGTTTTCTTCTTTTTTAATTTTATTGTGTCGGGGGGTGTAGCTCAGTGGTAGAGCACGTGCTTAGCATGCATTAGGCCCCGGGTTCAATCCCTGGTACCTCCAGTGTTTTCAAGCCATTGTGGCTTACTCGCTTTAATTTTATTACTATTACCATTTATTCACTTTGTATCCCACCTATAGCCCCCACTCTTATTCCCTCCCAATCCCATCCTCCCTTCCTCTTCTTCTCCCTCTCATGCCAGTCCCTCAGTCCACTGATAAGGGAGGTCCTCCACCCCTTCCATCTGACCCTAGTCTATCAGGTCTCATCAGGACTGGCTGCATTGTCTTCCTCTGTGGCCTGGTAAGGGTGCTCCTCCCACAGGGGGAGGTGATCAAAGAGCCAGCCACTGAGTTCATGTCAGAGACAGACCCTGTTCCCCTTACCAGGGAACCCACTTGGAGACTGAGCTGCCATGGGCTACATCTGAGCAAGGGGTCTAGGTTATCTCCAAGCATGGTCCTTGGTTGGAACATTGGTCTTTGCAAAAACCCCGGAGCCTTGATTTTTTGGTTCTGTTGCTCTCCTTGTGGAGCTCCTGTCCTTTCCAGGTCTTTCTATCTCCCACTTTTTTAATAAGATTCTCTGCACTCTGCCCAAAGTTTGGCTGTGAGTCTTAGCATCTGCTTTGGTACCCTGCTGGTAGAGCCTCCTAGGCATATATCCAAAATATGCACAAGTATACAGCAAGGACATTTGCTCAACCATGTTCGTAGCAGCTTTATTCATAATAGCCAGAACCTGGAAAGAGTCCAGATATACCTCATCAGAGGAATGTATACAGAAATTGTGGTACATTTACACAATGGAATACCACTCAGCAATTAAAAACAAAGAAATCATGAAATTTGGAGGCAAATGGTGGGAACTAGAAAAGATCATCCTGAATGAGGTGACCCAGAAGCAGAAAGACACACAGAGTATATATCACTTGTAAGTGGATATTAGTCATATAATATAGGGTAAACATACTAAAATCTATGCTCCTAAAGAAACTAAACAAGAAGGAGGACCCTAGGGAAGTTGCTTAATCCTCACTCAGAAAGCAAATGGGATAGACATTGGAAGCTGGAGAAAACAGGAAACAGGACATGAGCCTACCACAGAGGGCCTCTGAAGGACTCCACCTTTCTTGAAAATTTATTGCCGGTTCAGTGGAAACCTAAGCTTCCCAGGAGATTGAGCTTAATTGATATATTTTTAAAACATATTTTTGTGAACAGTATGCATCTGCTCATGATTTCCATGCGCCCCCCCCCAAAAAAAAAAAACCCTGACATTAAGGAAATAAGCCAATTTATTTCATTCTATGACATGCTATGCTTGCAAGTCACATTTATGCCAACTCAGTCTGAGAAGAACTCTAGTGTGTTTAACTAATCTCTAACAGGAATGTTATTGATGCCTTAATTGAAGAAGAGTAAGGGAGAAGCACTGGGGTTCAAGCTTTGGTAAGAAAACCATTCCAGGAAGTTCCATTGGCTTCTGGCCCAACTTTTGAAAACAGTGCCTTTCTGTTGAAAAGAAAGAAAGAAAGAAAGAAAGAAAGAAAGATGATATAAATAGGGATAAAGTCCGAAAACATCCTTGAATTGGAAGCCAGCTTCAGGCATGGACTCAACATTAATTAGGTTTCTGCCTTTGGGAAGCATGCCGCCCTTTCAGCTCTGAGGGGCTGAGCCTGAAATGTAAACGGACCGTCTAAACAATCTGAAGATGGAAAATGCCCCACGCTTTCCACTCTGTAGAGCGTGAACTTTGTGTTTAGCTTCTATGGATAACAGTTTTAGAAAATTTCTTTTTTGTTATATTTCCATGATATGTTTATGTATGTGTGACAGGAAAGGAGGTATGTCCAGGTCAGGACAGTTACCCATGGATGCCAGAGGCAGGAGAACCTTGGTGCTGGAGTGACAGGGCTGTGTTTTAGTCACAGAACACTCACACTGGGAAATTAACTGAGTCCCTCTGCATGTATGATCTTAATTACTAAGCTATCTTTCCAGACCTTGAATAACTTTCTTAATAGTACTTTTCTTGACAATTAGTTTTCTCCTGTATATTTAACCCAGTTAAGCTCCCTATTCTTCATCTAATAATACCCCTTGTAAAGATTATTTAACTTTTGTAAAACCATTTTCATGACATCTTTTTTTTTACTATTAATTACACTTTATTCATTTTGTATCCCCCCATAAGCCCCTCCCTCCTCCCCTCCCGATCCCACCCTCCCTCCCCCTTCCTCATGCATGCCCCTCCCCAAGTCCACTGATAGGGGAGGTCCTCTTCTCCTTCCTTCTGATCTTAGTCTATCAGATCACATCAGGAGTGGATGCATTGTCATCTTCTGTGGCGTGGTATGGCTACTCCCCCCCCAGGGGGAGGTGATCAAAAAGCAGGCCAATAAGATTATGTCAGAGGCAGTCCCTCTTCCCTTTACTACATAACCCACTTGGACACTGAACTGCCATGGGCTACATCTGTGCAGGGGTTCTAGGTTATCTCCATGAATAGTCCTTGGTTGGAGTATGAGTCTCTGGGAAGTTCCCTGTGTTCAAATTTTCTGGTTCTGTTGCTCTCCTTATGGAGTTCCTGTTCTCTCCAGCTCTTGCTATTTCCCACTTCTTACATAAGATTCCATGCACTCTGCCCAACAGTTGGCCATAAGTCTCACTTCTGCTTTGATAGTCTGCAGGGCAGAGGTTTTCAGAGGCCCTCTGTGACAGGTTCCTAGGTTGTTTCCTGTTTTCTTCTTCTTCTGATGTCCAACCTCTTTGCCTTTTAGGATGGGGATTGAGTGTTTTAGTCAGGGTGCTCTCTCTTGCTTAGTTTCTTTAGATGTACAGTTTTTGACATCTTTTATCTCTAAATAAATCAGTTAATGACTATTCAGTCTCCACATATTAAGATGCACAGGTTTATATTTCATTAACTGATCTCCACTACTGTTTTAAGTAACCATTAGTGATTATGACCACTCTTCCTGACTACCCTTTACTAGCTACTTCTTAAACACACAATGCCATTATGAAAAAATTTTGATAAGGTACATGTAGTTTTAACTTTTCATAACACATGGCCTTCTTGTTTGTCTATCAAAATCTTTGTCCCTCAATATTATGTAGTTAAAATTCTCATAAATATCAGCTGCCAATCACAATGGCATTTTACTGAACTCTAAATGCCACTGCATACGGTTCCATTCAAAGTTTAATAGAGCTTTGCCTCGTGACATATTACTTTATTGTTATTTAGACTCTAATTGAATGAAAACAAATTTTTAAAGATCTTTGGGAATTTATTTATCCTATAAACTAACATTAATGACTACATAAAGATGGGAGTTTTTTCCCAGTCTTAAAGTTTTCTTCTTTTAGTCATGTAAAAATACCTATTTCTAATAATAAAAAATATATTTTATGTAGTTTTAAAATAAAAATGAAAATCGAATAAGGTTCTTAGGAGCTTAATATACTCATCACAGATGCAAGCTTTTGGTTTTCTTTATACTACATGACTGCTTTAACAGTGTAATCCTTGAATTAATAAATTTATCTAAAATTATAACATTCATTGAGAAAGGTTTATGTTAATTTTGAGCCATGGTACAATTTGTTGCTATATTGTACCTCTGGGTTCCCTAGAGTAACAGCTAGATAGCTATCTAGGTGGAATTATTAGAATGATTTACCGCTGTGGTCTGTCAATAGTTGTCTATGAATGAAAGGCCCGAGATTCCAGGAGCTAGATGCCTCAGCTGGTCAGCAGTCTATTTCAGAATCCCAAAGAAGTAGGTGAAGAAATGGATTTGCTAGTGAGGGTAAGAACAAACAGGCAAAGAGAAAGAAGGATAGAGCTTTATTTTCCCATGGTATCTGTGAAAAGTCCTTGAGATTTAGTGATTAACACTTATATTATTTGTTTATCCCTGTGGGAGTTTGTTTTTTGTTTTTTGTTTTGTTTTTTTGAATTGTATTTTTTTCTTATCAGTTACATTTTATTAACTCTGTATCCCAGCCGTGTCCCGATCCCTCATTCCCTCCCAGTCCCTCCCTCCCTCCCTCATCTCCACCATGCCCCTTGCCAAGTCCACTGATAGGTGGGACCTCCTCCCCATTCATCTGATCCTGTTTTATCAGGTATCTTCAGGACTGGCTGCAAAGCTCTCCTCTGTGGCCTAACAGGACTGCTCCTCCCTTGGGGGGTGGGGAGGCCAAAAAGCCACTCATTGAGTTCCTGTTAGAAATAGTCCTTGTTCCCCTCACTATGTGAAACCAATTGGTTACTGAGCTACCTCAGGCTACATCTGAGCAGAGGTTCTAGGTTATATCCATACATGGTCCTTGGTTGAATGTCAGTCTCAGAAAAGACCCTGTGCCCAGATATATTTGGTCCTTGTGGAGCTCCTATCCTTTCCCCATCAGACTAACTCCCCTTCTTTCTTATGATTCCCTGTACTCTGCCAAAGGTTTGGTCATGAGTCTTTGCTTTGAAAACACTGCTAGTTAGAGTCTTTCAAATGCGCTCAGTAGACTCCTGTCATACATTCAATGCACATCCCATCTGTCTTTCTAAACGAGGATTGATCATCTTACCCCATGTCCGCTCTCTTGATTATCTTTTTAGGTGTACAGATTTCATTATGTTTATCATATCTTATAGGTCTATATAAGTGAGTATATACTGTGTTTGTCTTTCTCCTTCTGGGATATTTCACTCAGGATGATCTTTTCTAGATCCCACCATTTGCCTGCAAATTTCATGATTTCCTCCTTTTTGATTGCTGAGTAGTATTCCATTGTGTAAAAATACAATTTCTGTACCCATTTCTCCGTTGATGGACATCTGGGTTGTTTCCAGGTTCTGGCTATTACAAATAAAGCTGCTATAAACATGGTTGAGCAAATATCCCTTTTGTGTACTTGAGCAAACTTTGGGTATATACCTAGCAGTGGTATAGCTGGGTCTTGAGGAAGCACTATTCCTAATTGTCTTAGAAAGCGCCAGATAGATTTCCAGAGTGGTTGTACCAGTTTACATTCCCACCAGCAGTGGAGGAGGGTTCCCTTTTCTCCACAACCTCTCCAGCATGTGTTGTCCCTTGAGTTTTTCATCTTGGCCATTCTGATGGGTGTTAAGGTGATATCTCAGGGTCGTTTTGATTTGCATTTCCCTGATGGCTAATGATGTTGAGAATTTCTTTAAGTGTTTCTCTGCCATGCAATATTCCTCTGTCGAGAATTCTCTATTTAGCTCTGTTCCCCATTTTTTAATTGGATTACTTGCTTTGCTGCTTTTCAGCTTCTTTAGTACTTTGTATATACTCGATATTAGTCCTCTGTCAGATAAAAGGTTAGTGAAGATTCTTTCCCAATCTGTAGGCAGGCGTTTTGTTTTGATGACAGTGTCCTTTGCTTTACAGAAGCTTTTCAGTTTCATGAGGTCCCATTTATTGATTGTTGCTCTTAGAGCCTGTGCTGTTGGTGTTCTGTTCAGGAAGTTGTCTCCTGTGCCAATGAGTTCTAGGCTGTTCCCCACTTTTTCTTCTAACAGATTTAGAGTATCTGGTTTTATGCTGAGGTCTTTAATCCACTTGGACTTTAGTTTTGTGCAGGGTGATAAATATAGATCTATTTTCATTTTTCTGCATGTGGACATCCAGTTGGACCAGCACCATTTGTTGAAGATGCTGTCTTTTTTCCATTGAATGGTTTTGGCTTCTTTGTCAAAAATCGAGTATTCATAGGTGTGTGGATTTATTTCTGGGTCTTCTATGCGGTTCCATTGATCCTTCTTTCTGTTTTTATGCCAATACCATGCAGTTTTTATTACTATTGCTCTGTAGTACAACTTGAGATCGGGGATGGAGATACCTCCAGATGATCTGTTGTTGTACAGGATTGTTTTGGAGATTCTGGGTTTTTTGTTTCTCCATATGAAGCTGAGAATCTTTTTTTCAAGGTCTGTAAAGAATTGAGTTGGTATTTTGATGGGAATTGCATTGAATCTGTAGATTGCTTTTGGCAGGATGGCCATTTTCACAATGTTAATCCTACCAATCCATGAGCACAGGGGATCTTTCCATATTCTGATATCTTTTTCAATTTCTTTCTTCAGAGACTTGAAGTTTTTCTCAAACAGGTCTTTCACTTGCTTGGCTAGTGTCACCCCAAGGTACTTTATGTTATTAGTGGATATTGTGAAGGGTGTTGTTTCCCTAATTTCTTTCTCAGCCCTTTTGTCTTTGGTATACAGGAGGACTTCTGATTTTTTTGAGTTGATTTTGTATCCTGCCAGACCTTCAAAGAAGTGCTCACACCAATTCTCCTCAAACTATTCCACAAAATACAAACAGAAGGTACATTACCAAACTCATTCTATGAAGCAACAGTCACCCTGATACCTAAACCACACAAAGACCCAACAAAAAAAGAGAACTTCAGACCAATCTCTCTTATGAACATTGACGCAAAAATACTCAATAAAATACTTGCAAACAGAATCCAAGAACACATCAAAGATATCATCCACCACGACCAAGTAGGCTTCATCCCAGGCATGCAAGGGTGGTTCAACATATGGAAATCCATCAATGTAATCCACCACATAAACAAACTGAAGGAGAAAAACCACATGATCATCTCCTTAGATGCTGAAAAAGCATTTGACAAAGTCCAACACCCATTCATGTTTAAAGTCTTAGAGAGATCAGGAATACAAGGCACATATCTAAACATAGTAAAGGCAATATACAGCAAGCCTATAGCCAACATCAAACTCAATGGAGAGAAACTTAAATCAATCCCACTGAAATCAGGGACAAGACAAGGCTGCCCACTTTCTCCATACCTCTTCAACATAGTACTTGAAGTCCTAGCCAGAGCAATAAGACAACTAAAGGAGATCAAGGGGATACAATTCGGAAAGGAAGAGGTCAAAGTGTCACTATTCGCAGATGATATGATAGTATATATGAGCGACCCCAAAAATTCAACCAGAGAACTCCTCCAGCTGATAAACACCTTCAGCAAAGTGGCAGGATACAAAATCAACTCAAAAAAAAAATCAGAAGCCCTGCGGGAGTTTTTAAGTGAAGTAAAAATAGATATATCCTGGATAGACAAATTCTCTAGAGCTTTGTGCTACTGTCTGTACTCTCACGGAGTCTTACTTTTCCAACTCTATTGTCAGTGGAAACACATCTTTCTACAATTTTAACCCTCCAGAATTTTGGACTCATAAGAGCTCACTAAATCCACCAAATATGATGACCATAGTTTGTCCCCTGGGACCCACATTGTGAAAGTGATAACCCACCCCCAGAATTGTCTTCTAATCTCTAAGCGCATATGCTGTGTACAAATTACCCCCATGATAAATCTTTCTTCCTGAAAGGAAAGTCCTGAAGTGAAACACAGGAATTCTTTTCTACAAAGAAGCTCATTATGGCACAGGATATTCTAAGGGGGATGGGGAAGAAAACCTTCCATTCTGCAGGGACTAGCCATAATCTGAGGAAGTAAAGGATGCAAAAGATTTAGGAAGTTCTTGAAGCTGAACAGTTTCATGAGGTCCCCCCTCTCCAAGATTGTGGAAGCAGTAAGGACTGCTGAGAGACACTCTTAGAAAAGCTGGACTGCAAAGAAGAGACACAGCCCAGCAAGGCCAGGTATGAGGAACAGGGATCAGCTAAGAAAGGAAAAAGCAGAGACCAGTTCATCTTCAAGAATTTGTAGAGACAAGATGAACTGCCTAGAAGACTCTCAGATCACCTGAGCTCTCTGCAAGAGACAGAACAGCCAAGCTTCCTGAAAGGGGCAGAGAATAGCCAAGCTGCCTGGAAGAGACAGACCAATTGAGCTGCTTGGAAAGTTTGCTCTGGAACCCATGGAGCTTCCTGAAAGTTTTGCAGCGTGCTCCAGGTTTTCATCTTCCATTAGTAGCCACCCAGACTGGGCTGTGATTTTGGAGATGCAGCTGTCCTGAGACAGTAACTTCTATTTCTGCAAGTAAATTTGACCCATAGTTCTACCTGTAAGCATAACAATATAAAAATCTATGATTTGGATAATGTAAGATCAATGCAATACCATCAAGGCAATAAGTGATAAGAATTCCAGAAGTATAGCGTTGAACAGAAACAAAGTTTCAGTACAAGCAATGTGGAATCTATGAAGCAAGTCATGTTTGCAAAGTATTATTTATTCCATATATTCAGATACATCTATTAAAAGTATTCTGTCAGAAGTATGTTGGTGGTTTCTTCTAAAAGCTGCCCTTAGCTGATTAAATAGATTAGTCTTTTGGGGTGACTTTCCCCCACATATATGACAGTGCGTCCCTGTGTTTTCAGTTATTAACTGCTGTGTCAGCAGTGCTAGGAGCTAGGGGAATATTTTGTGTTGTCCCTTTACGCTCCGTCATCAGCTCTCTATATGTAAAGGCTTGTCCTTCCTCACCTGCCCAAAAGATGATTACCAGAAATTGCCATGTTAAAAGGCAAGCTGTTTGGTGAAGGTCATAATACTTCAATGCCGAAGGGCAGCCCAAAGAAAGGGATCTTGTGCCGTCCTGCTGCTGATTGGCTTGGACCAGAATGTGGCTTTTGGCAGAATAAAGAGCTGGCAGGAGGAAGAACTGCTAGAGGAAAGGAGGCAGTGAGAGCCACACGGAGAGACGGAGTGGCAAGAAGTCAGTTTAGGTTAGAGGCGAGCTGAGAGTATGCCCCAGCAAAACACCAGTAACATTAAATTATGCAGACGCCTCCGCATCTTTATTATTAAAGCTGAAGCAGGAGCCCCGAAAGCGCCGCAATATTAGTCATTTTCTATTTCTTGTGTTGGTTGAAATATTTCCAATAGTTGGGAATTATTAACATCAAAAATTTCAAACAAATATCAAAGGCAATTAAAAGAATATAAGTCACCCACCACAGAAACAAGCTTCTTATAAATCGTGATTTCTTCATTACTAGAAGTACTTAGCTTCCCAACCTAATAAATATTATTGAGAGTACATAATATGGCTCAAAGTTTGCTTTCATAATAAAGCTTATGTATTACATATTGCAGATTTATGAGTCTTCTAATATTTTACTTAAGAGCTTATAATCAAATAGATATAAAATTCAGAGGCCAAGACTTCTCATGCCCTGTCCTGTGGCCAGGACCAAGTCAACAAATTTCTCTTAGTTTCTGGTTTTTTGTTTTGTTTTGTTTTGTTTTGTTTTGTTTTGTTTTTTTGACCTGTCTTTTGTTGAGAGTGGGGTGTTAAGGATAGGAGCCTACCACAGAGGGCCTCTGAAAGGCTCTAACCTGCAGGGTATTGAGGCAGATGCTGAGACTCAGCCAAACTTTGGGCAGAGTGCCGGGAATCTTATGAAAGAAGAGGGAGATAGTAAGACCAGGAGAGGACAGGAGCTCCACAAGGACAGCAACAGATCCAAAATTCTGGGCACAGGGGTCTTTTCTGAGACTAATACTCCAGCCAAGGACCACTCATGGAGATGGCCTGGAACCCCTGCACAGAGGTAGCCTATGGCAGTTCAGTGTCCAAGTGGGTCCATAGTAATAGGGACAGGGACTGTCTCTGACAGGAACTGATTGCCCTGCTCCTTGATTGCCTCCCCTCGAGGTGGGAGCAACCTTACCAGGCCACAGAAGAAGACAATGCAGCCACTCCTGATGAGACTTGATAGACTAGGATTAGAGGGAAGAGGAGGAGGACCTCCCTTATCAGTGGACTGGGAGAGGGACACAGGTGGGGAAGAGGAGGGGTGAGATTGGGAGGAGAATGGGAGGGAGGTACAGGGGGATACAGAGTGAATAAACTGTAATTAATAAAAAAAATAAGCACTGGCAAAAAAATTTTCTCTGAGCTGCACTGAAATAAACTAGTAGCTGTCTTCAAGTGGGATATTGAGGATTTACTGTAAAAAGTATGAATTCTTTTTAGCACAAAATGATGACTAAACAAAGTACACATAGCCCAACTTTTATATACAAAACATTCTTCTTAGTACAAAGTGTGATAAGGAAATAAAACATAAACTCTAGAAAAAGAATTGTAGTTCCTGCAGCCATTCATTGTGATGGAATTGACTTAGAGCACCAGGGTCTGTTTCAGACAGACAGCAACTATTCATGATAAGTAAGAGTGCCAACAACCTTCTTTATCATGCCTTTATATGGCTTGCTTCATTTATTTTTGACGTCTCCTTCCCACAGGACTTTTTTGAGTCACTTAGCCTGAGCAACCTCAGCGGCATTTGTCTCTGCACAATATTTCTTTCTTATCATTTCACACTTCACATTCAGTGAGTTATTACATGCTTTGTTTTTGCGGTTCTTCTGTTAGCTGCACAGCACGTGTCTTGATGGGATTGGTCACCACTGGATTATCAGAATTGAGGCACATGGTAAGTAATGCATCAGTATTTGCTGAAAAGGGAATATGACTACATACAACTTGATAGTGCTTTGCTTTTAATAATGAAATACAAAATATGATGTTCTATTTATTATAAAAATATAAATGTACATATTTACTATATGAAATATGTAGCTTGAAAATTTCATTTTACTTCTCAAGCATTGCCAGTCGATAACACTACATTTCTTTTTTTTTAATTTAACTTTTATTAATTACACTTTATTCATTTTGTATCCCCCCATAAGCCCTTCCCTCCTCCCCTCCCGGCCCCCCCTCCCCCCCTTTCTGCATGCATGCCCCTCCCCAAGTCCACTGATAGGGGAGGTCCTCCTCTCCTTCTTTCTGATCTTAGTCTATCAGTTCTCATCAGAAGTGGCTGCATTGTCAGGGTTCTAGGTTATCTCCATGGATAGTCCTTGGTTGGAGTATGAGTCTCGGGGAAGTTCCCTGTGTTCAAATTTTCTTGTTCTGTTGCTCTCCTTGTGGAGTTCCTGTCCTCTCCAGCTCTTACTATTTCCCACTTCTTACATAAAATTCCATTCACTCTGCCCGACAGTTGGCCATCAGGCTCAGCATCTGCTTATAATTATCAATCTGCTCTTTTTTGCTTTTGGTAAGCTTCACCAAGTGATCAGGAAAATTCCAAAATCATTTTACTATGTAAATGTTTTTTTAATCTTATGACTGTGAACTTGGGATATGGCTCAGTAGCAGAGCTTGGCTCAGCTCATACAAAACCCTGATCTTAATGCTCACCAATGAAAACTAAACCAATATATAAAGAACAAAGCCTGGCATGATCTGCTTTGGGCTTTTTGCATGCTCTCTCTATCTCTCTCTCTCTCTCTCTCTCTCTCTCTCTCTCTGTGTGTGTGTGTGTGTGTTTTCAGCTATAACCTCCTTGTGTAGATTTTCACATCTATAAGTGCTTAACACCTGATTTTATGTCCATATAACTCAAAGGATGTTGTGATAATTATATAAGCAAATGGATCAGGATGTCCTCTAACAATTACAGTCAATAATTAAATTCCAGATCCTTAGAAAATCAGTCAGTGTGAAATATCTAATGGCATACTGTTAAAGACTGGATGATGGCAATTGGGAGTGTAGGTGACATTGTTTTCTAGGGCGTTTCAGATCATGCTTCTGATCTAAAACAGTGTTACTCATGTATATGTGAAATGTGCCAACAATGCTAGGAAAAGAGAAGTTGTTTCCTAGCAGAAAACATTGGCTAATCACATTAAAGTGAGAGAGAGAGAAACCTGAAATAATATAAAATTATTGTTCTGTTGATAGAAGAGGGCACACCACCTAAAAACTGACAGGGTTCAGAGACAGAATGTGAGTCACAGGTGTAGCTGAAGGTAGATTAATGAAAAGGTGTGTCATTCATTTGTTAAAGCTGACATGAATGAGGTATAATATGAACCATGAGATATGGCCTAGGGCTGACAATTACCTAGTTAAGACACAGTGTCAGTCAAATGGATTAGGTACATACAAAGGTGGGCTTCAGTTAAATGATGTGATTTGCAGAGATTCATCATTAATAAGAGTTAATGAATAACTGGGAGTCAATTTTTAGAGGGTAGAATTATTCTAAACATACATATATATAGTACATACATACTGTAAATAAGTAATACATTACATATTAAAATAAATATAAATCTTCAAAACATAATATTTGAAGTATGTAAATATACATTGAATATAATATTTATATGTATATATTATTTACAGTATTATATGTTATATTAATATAGTATATTATATACTATATAATGATATATAGTATATATGTTATATATACTATTTAATACTGTAAATATGTTATAAATATTATATATAATAGATGTTTTATATATATTAAAGAATGAACCCTGAAGATAAGGCTTTCATGTTTGTACTTCAGGTTTCCAGGAAACCCTTCCAGAGGGCACATTAATAGCTGCTCTGACATTTAGGAAGCACTAGGATTTACTAGCCTCACAGTAAGCAGGACTCAGATGATACATTTGGTTTTCATACAGTTTCTTCATTACTAACATGACAAAAGTCACTCAGATCGCATGTATATTTTATATCTAGTAGTATGAGAAAAGACTGAGTTTGTATTTTGTTGAACAAAATGAAAGGAGCATATTTGTGACAGTAGAACTCTCAATGACGTCTGAAAGTCGTCGTACAAAGTTTCAGGCAATGAGCAAAATTGATGGTGCGGGTAGTTAATTTCGCACTTGGAGGATTTAGGTAGTAGAAGTCCAGTGTGTTGGTGCCTAAGTATTAGAAGCATGATCTAAGTATGGAGAGGTCACCAGCTATCTCTCTCTATCTCATAAATCCCAAGTAGGGAGAAGTGGAACTGTCTATTCTTTTTCCTGGGGTGAGACTGCTTTGCTAACTATGCTCCCTGAGGAGTTTCAGTAAAACTCAGTGTGAAAAAGTAAATGATGTAGTTTCCATGACAATTCTGTCAATGGGGATAGGCTGAGTAAGGCGGTATAAACCAATAGCATCTCATTTTCTTTTAATTTTTAAAATAAAATTTGGCTTCTTAATACAGTCCTCAGAGGATGAAGCTAAGCTCCTAATTCTGAAGACAACACACACTTAGGTCACAGGGCTCTGATGATTTAAGTTAAATCTAACCTGAAAGCTTCCTCCCGTGGTTTCCTTTGCATAGTACCAGATAATATTATGTGAACTGTCAAGAGTGGGATTCAGTTAATATTTTACTCAGCTAAAGTGCTTATAGACCACAAGAATTACCAGAAGCTAGCATGGCAAGGCAGCCATAAAAGTACAAGAAGTGCCACTCACATGTGCGTGGTAACCAAGCCTTTAATTGGGCTTACTACCCACTCAACAGGAGAGAAATCATGCCTGATTCTAGAAACCTAGCCGACTTCCAGAGTCAAATGAGGTCTTGGAAAAAAATCTACTACTGTTGTTTTGCAAGACAAGCATAATTTCTTACTAAATTTTAAATCTTATTCTTTTTTTTCTTTTTTATTATTATCATTTATTACAAGATATTCAATTTGTATCCCAGCTGTGGCCCCCTCCCTCATCTCCTCCCAATCCCACTCTCCCTCCCTGTTCTCCCCCTATGCCTCTCCACTAGTCCACTGATAGATGAGGACCTCCTCCCCTTCCATCTGACCCCAGCCTATCAGGTCTCATCAGGACTGACTGCACCCTCTTCCTCTGTGGCCTGGCAAGGCTGCACCCCCCAAGGGGAGGTGATCAGAAAGCCTGCCACTGAGTTCATGCCAGAGAAAGCCCCTGTTCCCCTTACTAGGGACCCCCTTGGAGACTGAGTCTATGTCTACATCTAAGCCGGGGTTTTAGGTCCTCTCCATGCATTGTCCTTGGTTAGGGTATCAGTCTCTGCAGGACTCCCAAGGCTCAGGGTTTTTTGGCAGGATTGGTCTCCTTTCGGAGCTCCTGTCCCCTCCAGGTTTTTCTGTCTCCCCTTATTCTTACACAAACAGACAAGTGTAGCTAACATCCTTTATCAGTGAATCTTCTCTTTATAGCACATGGAGATCATCAAAGGAACCATAACTGGATATAATGCAGAGATTAATGTATCATGGTGATCCCAGGCACATTGGGTATATCTATATCACTGTCTCTGCATCTGTGATTCAGAGAACAACATGGGGGGGGGGCTGGAGAGATGGCTCAGAGGTTAAGAGCACTGACTGCTCTTCTGGAGGTCCTGAGTTCAATTCTCTGCAACCTCGTGGTGGCTCTGAAAAATGTATAATGAGATTTGGTGCCCTCTTCTGGAATTCCGGTGTACATGCAGGCAGAACATTGGATACGTAATAAAATAAATAAATCTTACAAAAAAAAAAAAAAAACAAGAAAAATAAAAAAACACTTCAATTTCAGAGAACAACATGGAAGAGTGGTAGAAAGACTGTAAGAGCCAGAACACCAAGAAGTCTGTTGTGATAGAGTATTTCCTATAAATGGTGGCATAAACAAGAGCTAAATAGTTGCAATATCAAATGATTTATTAATGTGAAAGAGGAAAAAATTCATATGGTCTCACATCTAAACAAAGAACTTCAGAAAACTAATTTACTGCTAGGAAAGAGAGAGTTAAGGGTTAGCCCCATTACTAGTTATCCATTATAGAGTGGTCGGTTCTGAAAGCATATGCACAAAATACAACAAAATAGACTCAGCATGTTATATTTATATAGTTGTACATACACATTCATAGACATATACATGTGTATGCGTGGAACAATACAAAGAAGAGGCTGTCAGTTTGAGAAGGAAGATGGGAGAAGGAGGGTGGCGCCTAGGAGGGGCTGGAGGAATGAAAAGAAAGGGGAAAATGGTATAATCCTATCTTAATTAAAAATGTATAGAACATTTTAAAAAGAAAGAAGAAAGGCACAAAAAGCTGTGGTATTAATTTTATACAGTTCCATGGCTCTAAAGTGTATGGAAAATACTGTTTTCTTAATATTGAGAGTTCTTGAAAAAAAATTTAAGAGTATTTCTACTTAACAAAATGGGTCTTTTTGTCAGTGGCAACTAAATATTTATGAAAACTTTACCATAAATTTGATGAAAAAGGATTGCTTCCTAAGATTATGACAGAACAATATAAATCCACTTCAACAGTGTATAGATATATAAAAAGACACTTCCAAAACCATGATATAGTCCATGGAAAGTATGTTTCTTATGTTGTAATCAATTTTTTTCTTCAATTGGCAATTTTTTTTCTCACTGTCAAGTTTTTGAAGTACAGTACGGGTATTGTGATGCTTTTTCTTCTGTGGTTCCTCCCTTTTATTCTATTTGCATTTTTATTACTGAATTAAAAAAAGTGAAGGGGAAGAGGGAGCAATGAAGAGAGAAGAAGGGAAAAGACAAAAAGGAGAGCAGAGAAGAGAAATAAGAGAGGAGAGGAAGGAAGAGGACACAAAGGTGAAAGGGAATCTAGATAATGAATGTGTAATGAGAAAACATGTCTGACACAGAAGTGAAGTCCTAGCTCCTAACCTCAGAGAACTCTCTTTCTTTCTCATGTTCTGTAGTCATATTATTTCAACTTCACTACTTAACTCTTCTGTCCTATGTGCTCACAACTTGGTAACTCTCCTCCTAATGTTTAATTAGCGGAATAATATTTTCTATACTTTATCTCAATGTTCTATTCTTAGATTCACTGCCTAATTCTGATAAACTACAGAAACTGTGCTTGGTGAAACTAGTAAGCACAGGACTCAACTGGCAAAATTTAATAGATGTTAATGTAACAAATTTTAATAACTCTGAACAGAAAAAAAGCACATTTCCAAAATGGTTGTACAAGTTTACCTTCCCACCAGCAATGGAGGAGGGTTCCCCTTTCTCCACAATCTCTCCAGCATGTGTTGTCACTTGAGATTTTTTTTAATTTTCTTTTTTTATTTTTTTTCTTTATTAATTACACTTTATTCATTTTGTATCCCCCTGTGGTTCTCTCCCTCCTCCCCTCCCAATCCCTCCCTTCCTCCACCCTCTGCATGCATGCCCCTCCCCAAGTCCACTGATAGGGGAGGATTTCTTTTCCTTCCTTCTGATCCTAGTTAGGTGTAATCAGAAGTGGCTGCATTGTCTTCTTCTGTGGCCTGGTAATGCTGCTTCCCCCTCTGGGAGAGGTAATTAAAGAGCAGGCCAATCAGTTCATGTCAGAGACAGTCCCTGTTCCTATTACAATAGAACCCACTTGGATACTGAACTACCATGGGCTACATCTGTCACTTGAGAGTTTTGATTTTAGCCATTCTGGTGGGTGTAAGGTGAAATCTCAGGGTTGTTTTGATTTGCGTCTCACTAATGGCTAAGGACATTGAACATTTCTTTAAGTGTTACTCTGCCATTCTATATTCCTCTACAGAGAATTCTCTGTTTAGCTCTGTGCCCCATTTTTTAATTGGATTACTTGATTTGATGCTGTTTAACTTCTTGAGGTCTTTATGTATTCTGGATATCAGCCCTCTGTCAGATATAGGGTTGGTGAAGATCCTTTCCCAGTTGCAGCCAGTCCTGATGAGACCTAATAAACTAGGGTCAGATGGAAGGGGAGGAGGACCTCCTTTATCAGTGGATTTAGAGAGGGGCATGGAGGAGATGAGGGAGGGAGGGCTGGATTAGGAGGGAATAAGGGAGAAGGCTACAGATGGAATACAAAGTAAATAACAAAGTAATTAATATAAAAAATAAAAATTATATTAAGAAAACAAACCTAAAAAAAAAGTGACACAGGGTCCAGAAAAAAATAAAAATAAAAATAAGGGCACACTTCATCTGTTTCCCCTAGATTTAATATTTTCTGGGGGAAAAAAAAATTGAAGCATGCTTAGTCATTGGCAAAGAAACATTTTTTTAACTTTTTTTTATTTTTCATTAATTACACTTTATTCATTTTGTATCCCCCATAAGCCCCTCTCTCCTCCCCTCCCGATCCCACCCTTCCTCCCCTTTCTGCAGGCATGCCCCTCCCCAAGTCCATTGATAGGGGAGATTCTCCTCTCCTTTCTGATCTTAGTCTATCAGTTCTCATCAAAAGTGGCTGCATTGTCCTCTTCTGTGGCCTGGTAAGGCTGCGCCCCCCTCAGGGGGAGTTGATCAACGAGCAGGCCAATCCTTTCCAATAGAATTATACTTTTAGATCACATTGACAACCTAAACAATAAATTACCAACATCAAAACTGTAATCTTGGAGATGGACCTAGTGGGCCATGAACTTTCAAAAAAGGGCTTAAGTGAATGGGCTTAGGAAGAAGTGCACAGTAAAGACAGAGCTGAGAGGAGAAGCCAGGAAATGTTAATAAAAGCTGATAATCAAATGATCTTTATCTTTACTAATGTTAAGATTCAGATCAATGAAAGTGTAAATTTTACTCTATAATGTTAAATTCAGCAAACAGACTAATACAGCTTATATATTTCTTACTATATATTTTGTATTATATATATTTCTCACTATATATATTATATATATATATATAATATATACTATTTTGCTTACAAAATATGCTATGATGTTATTATCATGGTTATCTTTACTAGGAACTTCTTGTTTCTGCCATCCAGAGGAAAAATACCAACGTTTTCAAGGACTCAGAGAAACTTTTAATGTAATAAGGCGAAGGCCGTGAAGAGAAATGTGATAAATACTCTCCCACTAGTCATAAAAACTCGAGGTATTAGACACCTGGAATGTATATTTTAGAACAGACTTTTTACACACTGAAATGACATATATTTTTCTACACTTCACTAGAATGAACACCTGGTTTCTCAGACATTGCCACTCATAAGCAAAATGCAAGCGAGAGCAGGCTATGCCAGCACCAATAGTTAGGTGTCTTGTTTATTGTGAAAAAAAAAAAGTGTTTAATTTGGTTTGTGGTTTCAAACCTTTATAGTTTATGATGGCAGAGTGGAGGAACCACTAGAAGCTCACATTGTGATCCACAGCCATTATATAGAAAGAAAGAGCACTGAGAATCCCATGAGTCTTTTCAACCTCAAGCTTATGGCCAGAGACAAACTCCCTCCAACAAGGCCACACCTCTTAATCCTACCAAATGGGGACCAAGTATTCAAATATATGAGCCTATGGAGTCATTCCCATCACTGCAAGCTTCTTAGATTTCCTACAGCTTCATATTTCCTTGTGAAAACCATAAGAATCTTTTAGAAGGCATCTGTGGTAAGCTCCCTTCTGTTCCCTCTCTTGTACTGCTTCAGGTGTCTATACCTTCTGAATGAGAATAAAGCATCTTCCTAGGGTCCTCCTTGTTGTTTAGCTTCTTTAGCTCTATAGAACTTACTAGGTTTATCCTATATTATATGGCTAATATCCACTTATAAATGAGCATATAGCATGCCTGTCTTTCTGCTTCTGGGATACCTCACTCGGGATGATCTTTTCTAGTTCTCACCATTTGTCTGCCAATTTCATGATTTCCTCATTTTTAATTGCTGAGCAGTATTCCATTGTGTACCACAATTTCTGTATCTATTCTTCAGTTGAGGAACATCTAGGCTGTTTCCAGATTCCGGCTATTATGAATAAAGCTGCTATAAACATAATTGAACAAATGTCTTTGTTGTATGGTGGAGCATGTTTCAGATATATGCCCAGGAGTGGTCTTGAGGTGGCACTGTACTCAGTTTTCTGACAAAGCGCTAGATTGATTTCTAAAGTGATTTTACAAGTTTACATACCCACCAGCAATGGAGGAGGGTTCTCTTTTCTCCACCTCCTCTCCAGCATGTTATCAGTTGAGTTTTTTTCTTTTTTTTAACTTTTATTAATTACACTTTATTCATTTTGTATCCCCACATAAGCCCCTCCCTCCTCCCCTCCCGGCCCCACCCTCCCCCCCTTTCTGCATGCATGCCCTTCCCCAAGTCCACTGATAGGGGAGGTCCTCCTCTCCTTCTTTCTGATCTTAGTCTATCAGTTCTCATCAGAAGTGGCTGCATTGTCAGGGTTCTAGGTTATCTCCATGGATAGTCCTTGGTTGGAGTATGAGTCTCGGGGAAGTTCCCTGTGTTCAAATTTTCTTGTTCTGTTGCTCTCCTTGTGGAGTTCCTGACCTCTCCAGCTCTTAATATTTCCCACTTCTTACATAAAATTCCATTCACTCTGCCCGTCAGTTGGCCATCAGGCTCAGCATCTGATTTGACAGTCTATACTGCAGAAGCTTTCAGAGGCCCTCTGTGGCTGGTTCCAAGGTTGTTTCCTGTTTTCTTTTTCTTCTGATGGTTGTGGAGAAAGGGGAACCCTTCTCCACTGCTGGTGGGAATGTAAACTGGTACAACCACTCTGGAAATCAATCTGGCGCTTTCTCAGACAACTAGGAATAGCGCTTCCTCAAGATCCAGCCATACCACTCCTAGGCATATACCCAAAAGAGGCTCAAGTACACAAAAAGGACATTTGCTCAACCATGTTTGTAGCAGCTTTATTTGTAATAGCCAGAAGCTGGAAACAACCCAGATGCCCCTCAACTGAAGAATGGATGCAGAAACTGTGGTACATCTATACAATGGAGTATTACTCAGCAATGAAAAATAAGGAAATCATGAAATTTGCAGGTAAATGGTGGGACCTGGAAAGGATCATCCTGAGTGAGTTGTCCCAGAAGCAAAAAGACACGCATGGTATATACTCACTCATATAAACATACAACATAGAATAAACCCACTAAAATCTGTACATCTAAACAAACTAAGCAAAAGAGAGGACCCTAACTAAAATGTTCAATCCCCATCCTGAAAGGCAAAGAGGATGGACATCAGAAGAAAAAGAAAATAGGAAACAACCTCGGAACCTGCTACAGAGGGCCTCTGAAAGCCAGAAGAAGAAAACAGGAAACAACCTTGAAACCTGCCACAGAGGGCCTCTGAAAACTTCTGCAGTATAGACTGTCAAAGCAGATGCTGAGCCTGATGGCCAACTGATGGGCAGAGTGAATGGAATTTTATGTAAGAAGTGGGAAATAGTAAGAGCTAGAGGGGACGGGAACCACACAAGGAGAGCAACAGAACAAGATAATTTGAACACAGGGAACTTCCCCGAGACTCATACTCCAACCAAGGACTATTCGTGGAGATGACCTGGAACCCCTGCACAGGTGTAGCCCATGGCAGTTCAGTGTCCAAGTGGGTTACATAGCAATGGGAAAAGGGACTGCCTCTGACATAATCTGATTGGCCTGCTCGTTGATCACCTCCCCCTGAGGGGGGAGCAGCCTTACCAGGCCATGGTAGAGGACAATGCAGCCACTTTTGATGAGAACTGATAGACTAAGATCAGAAAGGAGAGGAGGACCTCCCCTATCAGTGGACTTGGGGAGCGGCATGCATGCAGAAAGGGGAGGAAGGGTGGGATCGGGAGGGGAGGAGGGAGGGGCTTATAGGGGGATACAAAATTAATAAAGTGTAATTAATAAAAAAAAGAAAAAAAAGAAAAGGATGTCATTGCTGAGCTTTGTAATTACTTAATAGAACAAGCATTTAAACAAACCCAAATAATTATCTTTCAACAAACAAATCAATAAATCACAAATGTCAACTAGATAAATAAGTCTACTTTCATGGATTTAAAAATCAAACTAATGATTTGTTATGTTTCTTATTGTGAATGGGCATAATTGCTTAAATATCTAGACATAATAGTCAGTTTTAGTAGTAGTAGCAGTAGTATTGTTGTTATTATTACTAATTTACTTGTATGAGTGTTTTGTCTACATGTGTATCTGTGCATCTTATGTGTATAGTGCCTATTGAAGCCAGAATAAATCATCAGATTCTTTGTAAATAGAGGTACGCATTATTGTTTGCTATCATGTATGTGCTAAGAATTGAACCCTGGGCCTCTGGAAGAACAGGCAGTGTTCTTAATCACTGGTACATCTCTCCATTTTCAACAAAAAGTTTGCAAGATTAGTCAGTCAGAAACAAGTCTCAACTGTCCTTTTATTTAATGTAGTATAAAGTACAACTTTTTACGTACTTGTTTATACCAAAGGGCATACTATATTAATAGTTTATGTTTCTTATTTTGAGAGTAGACATTTGAAAATATTTCATTAATAGGATTAAGTACTCTTAGAAAAATATTTTCAATAATATTTTTATTTTCTATGTTGTATTTGATTATTAAAACAAGTGAAAGTGTCAATTAACTTAAAAGATACTGATAAACAATATAATGTATAATTTAAAGTATACTTCTCTTCACATGTAAAAATACAATCAATCCAAAGTATATTCTACCCTTTATATTTAATATTTAATATAATTATGGAGTCTTTGTGCTGCAGATATAATTCACAGATCTTACATACACTTATGGAGGACAGTGAGCTGAGCGTCTGCAAGTCTACTCTAGTTCCCTTGACAGTGTATCACCTCTGTCAATATCAGGAAAGATGTTGGGACTTCTCTGAAATGATATTAAAGAAACCAAATGAAAAAAAAGTCTGTGAAGTTGGAATGATAAATACAGTCAGGAAGTCTAGACAATCTCAGGAGCAGCAAAGCCTGTGTATTAGACATGCTTGTCACGGTGATAGAATTCCTGGCAGAGTAGCTTAAGCGAAGAAACACTTATTTCAGCTCATGCATCGAGAGGGTTGATGCACAGTGACTCAGACCTTGGTGTAAGCAGATGGTGATGACTCCAGACAAGGTAGACCAGGACACGGAGGGCATGGCCAGAATCACATGCAAGCACAACATTCAAAAGAGGCCAGTTCCTAGTGACTGACATCTGCAGGTTTTACCTTAATCTCTAAAACCCATATAGGCCTACACAAAATCAGGTAGAGATCCTTCAGAGCATTATCCTGTAGAGGAAACTCACATTCTAGACAAAACAGTTTCTGTAACATGCATTCACAGTTGTTTTGGTGACATATATTAGAAAATCTGATGGAGAACCAGTATGCTAATATGATACCACATATTTCCTGAGTCACTGTGACATATTAGCCTCATGACTGATACAAGTCAATTGTAGTAAGGACCATCACTGATTCACTGTAAAGTAACGTTGACTAACAATCATTAAGACCAAAAGGAAGTGATTGGTAGATTACAAAATCTATTGTGAAGAAAGAGACAACTGTACGGTATAATGGGAACTTCAAACACTGAAACAAATCAGCTAAGAACAAGAAGCCAAGACATAAAGGGAGCAAGTGTTTTCAAATTGTAACAAGCAAACTGGAAAGAAAGTGAAACAGTTTGGAAACTGTACTCTTAAAGTCAGTTAAAGTTTGCTGAGTCTCACCTTTAATGTGGAGTAGATTGAGGGTCTGCAATATTGTCACTGCCGATAATTTTGTATCTTTATATTAGAGGCACAAAATTGCACTTTATTCATGTTGTATTCTCCCCTCTCAATCCCACCCACCTTCCCTTCCCCTTTTCCATGCATGCCCCTCCCCAAGTCCACTGATAGGGGAGGTCTTCCTCTCCTTCCTTCTGATCCTAGTCTATCAGGTCTCATCAGGAGTGAGAGTGCATTGTCTTCTAGAGGCACAATTTTAAATCTAGTATCTTTTATAGATCAGAAGAGAGAACACATAAACAAGATCCTGAAATAAGTGCACTGAAAAAAATAGCTGACATACTGCATTGTCACAATACAATTCTTTGGATCAGATCTGTCTATTCTATAAAAAGAAAATGAGCATTTTTTTTTCTTTTCTGAGAATCTAATTTTTGGCTTTTCTACAAGGGCTTTATTGACTTACAGTTGAAGTTAATTAAAATGTCTGACTAGTGTGCTCCTAAAACAGAATCAGCATGATCTATTTCAAAAAAAAATCTTGGCAATTTATTAATTGCTTTGGGACTCACTGATTCACTCCAAGGCCCATGAAGTTGTACTGTTGCTAAATTTGACTCTGGGTGATTTGAAGAAAACTCTAAATAAAAGTGCTGAGATTTTGTTCCATAATTATGTTGGCTGTATTTGACCCAAAGAAGTTGAGGTGTGTTGAGCTCTCCAGTAGAGTGTGATAGATTTTATTTCCCATATGGAAAATCTTTTTGAACCTCCTAAGTATTAGTGAAACTGAGAATCATGCCCAATTTGATTAGTTTGTCCAATTCTGATGTCACTACATTGCATTTAACTAATAAATGATACAATGAACTAATGAAAAGTGTGTCTTGAACAGGGAGGGATATATTTTTTCATCATTACTGTGTAGATTTTTGAAATTTGCTAGACCCCAGTAAGCCTCAATTTTCTCCCATGTGATGTGTGAGGAGAATATAACTTCACTTAGAAACTGGTATGTGATGTTGTAAAGGCTGGACATATGAGGAGCTTACAAGAAGGAAGAGGTGGAGTCTGGGAAATCCTGTTTAAGCAACTGGTCTCAGACAAGTTAGAACATCTCAAGAAGCAGTATTCCATTGTGTAAATGTACCACAATTTCTGTATCCATTCCTCCATTGAGGGACATCTGGTTTGTTTCCAGATTCTGGCTATTATGAATAAAGCTGCTACGAACATGGTTGCGCAAATGTCCTTGTTCTATACTTGAGCATGTTTTGGATATATGCCCAGGAGTGGTTGAGCTGGCTCTTGAGGAAGCACTATTCCTAATTGTCTGAGAAAGCAAAAGATTGATTTCCAAGGTGGTTGTACAAGGTTACCTTCCCACCAGCAATGGTGGAGGTTTCCCCATTCTCCACAACCTCTCCAGCATGCATTGTCACTTGAGTTTTTTGATCTTAGCCATTCTGTGTGTGTAAGGTTGTTTTGATTTGCATTTTCCTGGTGGCTAAAGCTGTTGAGCATTTCTTTGTTTCTCTGCCACTCGATATTCCTCTATAGAGAATTCTCTATTTAGCTCTGTCCCATTTTTTATTTAGATTACTTGATTTGTCGCTTTTTAACTTCTTGATTCTGGATGTTAGCCCTCTGTCAGGTATAGGGTTGGTGAAGATACTTTCCCAGGCTGTAGGCTGTCATTTTGTTTAGATGACAGTGTCCTATGCTTTACAGAAGCTTAGGGGAGCAGCCTTGCCAGGCCACAGAGGAGGACAGTGCAGCCAGTCCTGATGAAACCTGATAAGCTAAGGTCAGATGGAAGGGGAGGAGGACCTCCCCTATCAGTGGACTTGGAGAGAGGCATGGGAGGAGATGAGGGAGGGAGGGTGGGATTAGGAAAGAAAGAGGGAGGAGGCTACAGCTGGGATACAAAGTGAATAAACTGTAATTAATATTAAAAAATTAAAATTAATTAATTAATTAATTAGTTTAAAAAAAATAAAAAAAGAACATCTCAAGGAGGAATGTTTCCTGGGCAGCAGCAACTCTTCAACATTGGGAGTTTCTAATCCATACCTACAGCCCACCTTGGAGAAACCTTTTACCTTTAGCTTGTAAGGATCACAGAATTATCCACTCTAGTGGTTCTCAGGCCAGTCTGTAGGCTGTGCTTTAGAATCATCTTGGAAGAATCGCATTTGACACATAAATTCTCTTCCCTCATATCAGGACTAAAATATCCAAGGATTGCTTCAATCTGAACTATTAACAAGGCCCCTAAGTAATTCTATTCTGTTGGTTAAAAAAAAAAAAACAAAAACAAACAAACAAACAAAAAAAAAACACTCCTGAGTTTCCCTGGCCTGTTCACCTATTCACATGTGAAAAGGAAAAAGATGGAAGTCCAGGGACTAAACTGTACAAGATCACCCAGCTTTAACTCTGCAATGACAGTTATCAAAAGCTAGTTCTTCAGATGTCCAGTCTACTGCTTGTGGCAATACACGCTTTTATTTTCATATGGATATGGACTGAAAAGAGCAGCAAGTCTGATTCCTGATTTTATTAACGTTGTGACTTTTTGCATGCCTAGTTTCTGAAAAGGAAACGAAGTCTTCAACATTCAGCAAAGTTTAAGTTTTGTAAGAAATCATAGCTTCTTGGAGAATTGCTTTTGGCAAATTAACAGATTCTAATAAATCACAGCCTTCGACTGTAGTTGGTTTCTGAGGAGAAATATGAAGAAGAAAAGGTTAATTTTTTTTTGCTCTGCTGAACAATAATTCTTGGTGCTATCTGGAGTGACCAGGTGGAGGGTAAAGATTATAGTTACAGCTTCTGCAAATCTCCATCTTTCCACTATCAAAACAAAGTCTTTTGCTTCTTTGAAATCCCCAGGTTGCAGCAGGCAGCCAGCTTTGCAGGGAAGACCGACAGGCTGTACCATTCAGACCCGCTATTAGGGAGTTAGGCTAATAGCTGTATGTATCAGATCATCTGCCGACTGCAACTGAGAAAGGACTTGATTCTTAGCTCTTTTGCAATTTGCATTCATCTCACAGACCAATGTGCTTTGGAAACAGACACTAATAATGAACAAAGATGAGAATACTTAAGATATTGCAGGTTTTGATACAGAAGACTAGAGAATTTTAACAGCATTTTATTTTACTCTGTATTCTCTATTGAGTGAATGATAAGATGAAAATTTTTAAAATGCTTTAGAAAATTGGACTTACTTGATTTTTCTCACAAATAATTATGAAGGACATATTTATCAAACCTATTGATATATCTTGAGCAGAATTTTTATTTGAAAAAAAAAAACAAGTAAAACCCAAATTTTTAATTACTATAAGAAGAAATCATCATTTTAAGTAAACTCTATTGTTTTTCTTCTCCAAATTACTGCTAAGTACAATTCATTTGAAAAAAAGAATATTTTACAAGGGTCCAAAACTGCAAATATCTGTCAGTGTCCTTACTCAGTTTTCTCCTGTGATACTTGCAGGCTTGGATAATCATTTTAACCTCAAATATGATTACATGCTGATGGTTTGGTGGCTATCATTTTTTTTATCAGTTACATTTTATTAACTCTATATCCCAGCCGTGTCCCGATCCCTCATTCCCTCCCAGTCCCTCCCTCCCTCCCTCATCTCCACCGTGCCCCTTGCCAAGTCCACTGATAGGGGGGACCTCCTCCCCATTCATCTGATCCTGTTTTATCAGGTATCTTCAGGACTGGCTGCAAAGCTCTCCTCTGTGGCCTAACTGGACTGCTCCTCCCTTGGGGGGTGGGGAGGCCAAAGAGCCAGTCATTGAGTTCCTGTTAGAAATAGTTCTTGTTCCCCTCACTATGTGAAACCAATTGGTTACTGAGCTACCACAGGCTACATCTGAGCAGAGGTTCTAGGTTACATTCATACATGGTCCTTGGTTGCATGTCAGTCTCAGAAAAGACCCTGTGCCCAGATATCTTTGGTCCTTGTGGAGCTCCTATCCTTTCCTCATCAGACTAACTCCCCTTCTTTCTTATGATTCCCTGTACTCTGCCAAAGGTTTGGTCATGAGTCTTTGCTTTGAAAACACTGCTAGTTAGAGTTTTTCTTTTTTTTTTTTAATTTTATTTTTCTTTTTAGTTACATTTTGTTAACTCTGTGTCCCAGCTGTATCCCGCTCCCTCATTCCCTCCCCAACCCCACACTCCCTCCCTGGTCTCCTCCCTGCCCTTTTCCAAGTCCACTGATAGGGGAGGACCTCCTCCCCTTTCATTTGACCCTGTTTTATCAGGTATCTTCAGGGCTGGCTGCAAAGTCCTCCTCTGTGGCCTAACAGACTGCTCCTCCCCCGGGGGGGGGGGGGTCAAACAGCCTGCCCTTGAGATCCTGTTAGAAATAGTCCGTGTTTCCCTTACTTTGGAAAACTACTTGGTTACTGAGCTACCACGGGCCACATCCGAGCAGAAGTTCTAGGTTATATCCATAGATGGTCCTTGGTTGAATGTCAGTCTCAGAAAAGACCCTGTGCCCGGATATATTTGGTCCTTGTAGAGTTTTTCAAATGCGCTCAGTAGACTCCTGTCAATGTTCAATGCACATCCCATCTGTCATTCTAAACGAGGATTGATAATCTTACCCCATGTTCACTCTCTTGATTATCTTTTTTAGGTGTATAGATTTCATTATGTTTATCATATCTTATAGGTCTATATAAGTGAGTATATACCATTTTGTCTTTCTCCTTCTGGGATATTTCACTCAGGATGATCTTTTCTAGATCCCACCATTTGTCTGCAAATTTCATGATTTCCTCCTTTTTGATTGCTGAGTAGTATTCCATTGTGTAAAAATACCACAATTTCCGTACCCATTCCTCTGTTGATGGACATCTGGGTTGTTTCCAGGTTCTGGCTATTACAAATAAAGTTGCTATAAACATGGTTGAGCAAATATCCCTTTTGTGTACTTGAGAAAACTTTGGGTATATACCTAGCAGTGGTATAGCTGGGTCTTGAGGAAGCACTATTCCTAATTGTCTGAGAAAGCAAAAGATTGATTTCCAGAGTGGTTGTACCAGTTTACATTCCCACCAGCAGTGGAGGAGGGTTCCCCTTTCTCCACAACCTCTCCAGCATGTGTTGTCCCTTGAGTTTTTCATCTTGGCCATTCTGATGGGTGTAAGGTGATATCTCAGGGTCGTTTTGATTTGCATTTCCCTGATGGCTAATGAGGATGAGCATTTCTTTAAGTGTTTCTCTGCCATTCGATATTCCTCTACAGAGAATTCTCTGTTTAGCTCTGTTCCCCATTTTTTAATTGGATTACTTGCTTTGCTGATTTTCAGCTTCTTTAAGTTCTTTGTATATACTTGATATTAGTCCTCTGTCAGATAAAGGGTTAGTGAAGATTCTTTCCCAATCTATAGGCAGGCGTTTTGTTTTGATGACAGTGTCCTTTGCTTTACAGAAGCTTTTCAGTTTCATGAGGTCCCATTTATTGATTGTTGCTCTTAGAGCCTGTGCTGTTGGTGTTCTGTTCAGGAAGTTGTCTCCTGTGCCAATGAGTTCTAGGCTGTTCCCCAATTTTTCTTCTAACAGATTTAGAGTATCTGGTTTTATGTTGAGGTCTTTGGTCCACTTGGACTTTAGTTTTGTGCAGGGTGATAAATATAGATCTATTTTCATTTTTCTGCATGTAGACATCCAGTTGGACCAGCACCATTTGTTGAAGATGCTGTCTTTTTTCCATTGAATGGTTTTGGCTTCTATGTCAAAAATCCAGTATTCATAGGTGTGTGGATTTATTTCTGGGTCTTCTATGTGGTTCCATTGATCCTCCTTTCTGTTTTTATGCCAATACCATGCAGTTTTTATTACTATTGCTCTGTAGTACAACTTGAGATCGGGGATGGAGATACCTCCAGATGATCTGTTGTTGTACAGGATTGTTTTGGAGATTCTGGGTTTTTTGTTTCTCCATATGAAGCTGAGAATCTTTTTTTCAAGGTCTGTAAAGAATTGAGTTGGTATTTTGATGGGAATTGCATTGAATCTGTATATTGCTTTTGGCAGGATGGCCATTTTCACAATGTTAATCCTACCAATCCATGAGCACGGGAGATCTTTCCAGCTTCTGAGATCTTCTTCAATTTCTTTCTTCAGAGACTTGAAGTTTTTCTCAAACAGGTCTTTCACTTGCTTGGTTAGTGTCACCCCAAGGTACTTTATGTGGTTAGTGGCTATTGTGAAGGGTGTTGTTTCCCTAATTTCTTTCTCGGCACATACAAACAACTTAATGGCCCAACTGAAAACCCTAGAAAAAAAAGAAGCAGATACACCCAAGAGGAGCAGAAGGCTGGAAATAATCAAACTCAGGGCTGAAATCAATCAATTAGAAACAAATAAAACTATTCAAAGAATCAATGAAACAAAAAGCTGGTTCTTTGAGAAAATCAACAAGATAGACAAACCCTTGGCTATCATTTATATTTGCTGTCGGAGTTACACTTTACTTAGAAAGACACTGATTGCAAATGAGAAGAATATTTTTTCTTTCATGGATGAATATCTACCATGCAG
Organism: Psammomys obesus; assembly: GCF_907164565.1. Lineage (NCBI taxonomy): Eukaryota > Metazoa > Chordata > Mammalia > Rodentia > Muridae > Psammomys > Psammomys obesus. Next base: position 43,098,874 of record NW_026585504.1, on the reverse strand, counting down.
AGTACAATATTTTTGTGTGTTGCTTTAAGGTCCAATTCATAAACTTACGAAAAAACACATTATAAGTTACACATACGTGTTCATCTTTGTGTGTGTGTGAGAGAGAGGAGTAACTAGAAACATCAGTATTATTATCATAACATTTAGATAAATCACTGAGAGAATTAAGTAATGATAAAGAAACAAAACAAAACAAAAAACCTTCACAATTGAGCATCTTAAATATACAAAAGGATACTATTTACAACAAGGACATTTTCCCTGGCAACTCAAGTTCTCTATTATTAGATGTAGCCTGAAGTGAAAAAAATAAATAAGCCATTCCTTACCTCTAAATACATAGGATCTTGGGTCATACCTTGTCTCATTTTTTTTCCCTTAAGGCAATAGAAGTTATGAATGCAAACTGAATAGATATTTCTCCCCATTTTCATTCATTATTTTTAGAATTTAAACTCAGGAATGCAAAAGGGAAAGCAGAGCATATTTTGACATTATCTTTTAAATAATATTTATCAAGTCGTGTTTTGTTCAAACACTACTAACTTTGAAAACAAATCTGTAAAATCTCTTCGAATCAAAAATGTAGGGGAATGCTGAGCTTATCTGAACATTCTGGTCACTAATAAATTATAGTGTATTAATATAATGCAAATTCTTATGATAAGACAGGATGGCCCGGAGAAGCCTACCTTACCATATGCAGCCTTCCAAGACATTAGATCTTTACCTTGAGATGGCCTTCAAAACTACACTCTTCTTGCCACATCAAACACCAGTATTCCTTTGCTGTTTCTCTCTTCCTTTAAAGTTCTTTGAATTACAAAATGTGGGTTGTGTGGTAAGTTATTGTATATGAGTATGAAAGTGTAAAAACTATGTTGAATTTGAATAAATTTATCAAAGATTTTTTTCCCAGGTTCTTTGGGATTTGAGTGCTAACTTGATATTTGGCAATATGTTTCTCCAGAATTCATTTCTTGTGAATTGGAGTATGAAAATACTTTTTGATGATACTACAAAAAGAATAAAAAATATGATAGAGTCTACCTTGAAGGAGAAAGTCTTCAGCAGTCCTGCACCCTCTTTAGCTATCCAGTTTAGCACATACAAACCAGAGTTAAGGAAGCAAGCAGTATCCACAAATATTAATTATTGAAGCAATCTTGTATAATTCACCCTAAACCTAATAACAGTAAGGGCACTTAGGAGTCATGGAAGACAATTTCTTGGAGTCAACAAGTTCACAGGCTATTCACTTTGGAGATTTTATGAATAAAAACCACAGACTATTTGCCATTTTGTCTCTTCAACTGATTTCTGAAGTATGAAAGACAAAAGGCTCTAAAGCAATTCAGTCTATTACAAAAACCAGTTAATTTCTGAATGTGTCTATGTGTGGGTATGTTCACATGGGTAGAGGTGTCTACAGAGGCCAGAAGATGGTGTTTCAGCCCATCAGCTGGAGTTCTGCATCGTCTAATGTGGTTGCTGGGAACTGAATGCATGTCCTCTGCCACAGTGGTATATTTCTTTTACTGCTGTATCTCTTCAGCCCATACAATTAAATGTTATCGATCTATCATATGAACCTTTCTTAAAAGCCTCAGTGCATATCTGGAAAATGAATAAAATCATTAAACTGGCCAATATGAAGAGAAGTTAAAATTATTTTAAAACCAAAATTTTGAGGTACATTAACAATGAAGATGTAAACCTTATGTTACATTTGGCTGAACTGTACTTGAAAAAAATTCAGAAAACAGAGAAATAAGATGACTCCTAAGGAGAATATTATTATAGTGAAGAAAATTCTGTTGCAAGAGACAAGATTCTGGGACTGTTGCAATGTTTCTAAATATAAAATGTCAAAATTGCTTTGGAATTTCAACAGTGCTATGAAAATTGTACCTAAAAGGAACAAGAACATCAAATACATATTTTACTGAATATTATTAGTTGTACTGTTTTTACCGTTAATTATCCCATTCATTTTCACTCTGTATAAATTATGCTTACACCTAAATAGAAATAAAGAATATATCTCATTGTGTTTATGGTGGCTAGCTTTATGTTAACTTGAGACAAGTGAGAAAATGTTCCCATAAGATTGTCCTATATTCCGGCCTGTGGTTCATTTTCTTAATTAGCAATTTAAGTGGGAACTCCCAGCCCATTGGGGGTGGTGTCATCCCTAGGAAGATTATCTTGGGTTCTATAAGAAAGCAGAATGGGCAAGCCCTGAAGACCTAGCCAACTACAAGCATTCATTCGTGGCCTCAGTATCAGTTCCTGTTTCTAGCTTCCTGTCCTTTGATGATAAACTGTAATGTCCAGTGTACCAGTCCTCACCATGTTGCTTATAATGATGGTGTTTTATCACAGGAATAGAAACTTTAACTGAGACAGCATTCAAGCTTTCGTCAAATAAACTTACGTGATTTCAAGTCCTTTCCATGATGAGTGATAAAAAATACGATTTTTGCCCTTACTATTAAAACCTGAATACACCCTTTAATTAATATCCCTTTCTTTCTACATGTAAGACCTTGACCAGACCATGGGACACCCAAATGTTTATAAACCAATAATACCTGGATGTATGGGGAGTAGGCTATTGATTGTTTGTTTATTGTTGGACCCTTCTAGTAAGGCATTACCAGATAGTCCCAGAGCTCTGTGCTAAGAGAACAGAGTCCCTTCCTCAGCAGAGTTCCCTACTCTCCCCCTGAACTGAAGAAAACCGAGATCATCTAAGGAGTGTCAAAAAGCCCTCAGGGAACTCACTGGCCCTGCCTTTTCCTGATAAGAAACATGTTCACTGTGCATTTGGAGATTTCTGGAAATACTCTTCTTTGGGCTAATGAGACGTTTTGGCACCCTCCCTTTCAACCCAATGGCCTTTATCCATACCTCTAACCATACCTGGAGCTCTTCCCCCACCCCACTACCCTTAGAATAATCAAGTGTTGTGTTCCCCTTCATATGATAGGACTGTGCCCCTGCACTGTGACCCTAGGACCACTAGACCCAGCGAATCAAACACATTGAGCCTCAATACGCTCCCCATTGCCCAGGGCTTACGAGTCCCTGTTTCACACAAGATAAACAGGCTTCCATCATCTATGTCACACAACCGTCTGAGACTCATCATTTATTCTGGGGAAGGAAGGGATCCCCTCCTTCTTGAAAATTTTTCCACTGGATCCTCGGGATTGGCTGCTGGCTTTGATCTCCTGTCACTGTGAGCCAGTAAACCTCAGATGAAGCAGAGGTCAGCCCTTCATTCAGGCCATGAACCAATCAGCTACAGGTGTTTCCCTCTAACACTGCAGTATCCCTGAGGGCTTTGAACTCCAAAGGTTTCACTTCCATCAGGTTCTATCCACTCCTGTCTGGAAGTCCACAGCACCTGGACTGACCCTTGAAAAGGGTGTGAACTTCCAGCAGCAGTGCAAGAAACATGGGCTGACAGTTTATTTCACTTTTTGTTTGTTTTTTAGTTATTACAAAAGGAAATGCTCTCATTAATATGAAACTTGTTGTTACTTAATCAAGATTATGTACCAGGAGGGGTGTGTGTGTGTGTGTGTGTGTGTGTGTGTGTGTGTGTGTGTGTGTG
>NW_026585504.1:43091158-43095242 GCF_907164565.1 Psammomys obesus | reverse complement strand
GTGTGTGTGTGTGTGTGTGTGTGTGTGTGTGTGTGTGTGTGTGTGTGTTGGGTGAGGGATGTCTCTGTAAACACAACATCTAGGTTGTTTCCAGTTTCTGGCTATTACAAATAAAACTGCTATAAACATGGTTGAGCAAGTATCCATGTGGTATGGTGGGTTTATGCCCAGGAGTGGTATAGCTGGATCTTGGAGCGGAACTAGTCCCAAATTTCTGAGAAACTACAAGATTGATTTCCACTGTGGTTGTACAAGCTTGCCCTCCACACAGGACTGTAGGAAGGCCCCCCCTTTCTTCATGGCCACGCCAACATGTTCTGTCACTTGAGTTTTTGAACAATGCCGTCCTGACAGATCTAAGGTGGACTCTCAGAGTTGTTTTGATTTGTATTTCTCTGATGACTAAGTCCACTGTACATTTCATTAAGTACTTTTCAGCCATTCAAGATTTATCTGTTGAGAATTCTCTGTTTAGCTCTGTACTCCATTTTTAATTATGTTATTTGGTTGCTTAGTGTCTCATTTCTTGAGTTCTTTATATATTTTGGATGTTAGCCTTCTGCTGGATGAGATCTTCTCTCTTTCTGTTGACTGCTGTTTTGTTCTATTGACAGTGTCCGTTGCCTTACAGAAGCTTTTCAGTTTCATGAGATTCCATTTCTTTTTTTTTTTTAATTTTATTTTTCTTTTTAGTTACATTTTGTTAACTCTGTGTCCCAGCTGTATCCCGCTCCCTCATTCCCTCCCCAACCCTACATTACCTCCCTGGTCTCTTCCCTGCCCCTTTCCACGTCCACTGATAGGGGAGGACCTCCTCCCCTTTCATTTGACCCTGTTTTATCAGGTATCTTCAGGGCTGGCTGCAAAGTCCTCCTCTGTGGCCTAACAGACTGCTCCTCCCCTGGGGGGGGGGGGGTCAAACAGCCTGCCCTTGAGATCCTGTTAGAAATAGTCCTTGTTCCCCTTACTCTGGAAAACTACTTGGTTACTGAGCTACCACGGGCCAAGATTCCATTTCTTAAGTGCTGATCTTAGAGTCTGAGCTGTTGATGTTCTGTTCAGGAAGTTGTCTCCTAGGCAAATAAGTTCAAGACTATTCCCCACTTTCTCTTCTATTAGATTGATTGTATCTATTTGATTTTATGTTGAGGTCTTTGATCCACTTGGATGTGAGTTTTGTGCAAGATGATGAATATGGATCTATTTACACTCATCTACATGCATGCCTACAGTTAGACCAACACCATTTGTTGAACATTCTCTCTTTGTTCCAATATATGATTTTGGTTTCTTTGTCAAAAATCAAGTGTCCATAAGTATGTGAATTTATTTCTGGGTCTTTGATTCAATTATTGATCAACCTCTTTGTTTCTATGCCAATATCATGCAGTTTTTATTACTATAGCTCTGTAGTGCAGCTTGAAAACAGGATTGTTTTCACTATCATGTGATTTTTGTTTTTCTAAATGAATTTTAGAATAGTTCTTTCTCAGTGCTATGAACTTTCCTCTTTGCACTGCTTGTATGGTGACCCATAAGTTTGGGTTGCTGGGTATGTTGTTTTCATTGAATTTCAGGAAGGCTTTAGTTTCTTTATTTCTCTCCTCCTCCTCTTCCTCCTCCTCCTCCTCCTCCTCCTCCTCCTCCTCCTCCTCCTCCTCCTCCTCCTCCTCTTCCTTCTCTGACCCAGTGATCATTGGTTAGAGAGCTGTTCAGTTTCCATGAGTTTGAGATTATCTGTTTCTGTTTTGAAGTCCAGCTTCACTCCAGGGTGATCTGATGATGTACAAGGAATTATTTCAAATTTCTTGTATTAGTTGAGGCTTACTTTTTGATTGACTGACTATATGGTCAGTTTTGGAGAAAGTTCTGTAAAGTGCTGTGAAGATATATTTTGTGTTTGGGTGAAAAGTTCTGTAAATATCTGTTAGGTGTGCTTGATTGCGAGACATCTCTTTGTTTCATTGTCTCTGTTTACTTTCTGTCTTGATGACCCGTATATTGGTGAAAGTGTGGTAATGAAGTATCCCACTACTAATGTATGGGGTTCAATGTCTGATTTAACATTTAGTAATGTTTCTTTTACAAATGTAGGTGCCCCAGGGGTCTTTTATGAGACTGTTTCTCCAAACAAGGACCATGTATGGATGCAACCTAGAGCCTCTGCTCAGATGTAGCCCTTGGTAGCTCAGTATCCAAGTGGGTACCCTAATAAGGGGAACAGGGACTGTTTCTGACATGAACTTGATGGCAGCTCTTTGACCTCCTCCCCACCCCCAGGGAGGAACAGCCCTGCTAGGCCACAGAGGAGGACTTTGCAGCCAATCCTGAAGACACCTGATAAACCAGTATCAGATGGGAGGGGAGGAGGTTCTCCCTTATCAGTGGACTTGGAAAGGGTCAGGTTGGAGATGATGGTGCAAGGGTGGGATTGGGAGGGAAAGAGGGAGTGGGAAACAGCAGGGATACAAAGTTAACAAACTGTAACTAATATTTAAAAAATTAAAATTAAAAAACAAAAAACAAATGTAGGTGCCCTTGCATTTGCAGTATAGATGTTCAGAATTGAGATGTCCTCTTGGTAGATTTTCCCTTTTATAAGTATGAAGTGTTCTTCTACATCATTTTTGATTAATTTTTATTGAAGGTTTTTTTCGTTAGAAATTAGAGTGACTACTCCAACTTGCTTCTTTTATCCATTTGTTTAGAAAACCTGTTTCCTGCCTTTTACTCTGAGGTAATTTCTAAATTTATTGCTGAGGTGTGCTTTTGTATGCAGCAGAATATTAGACCCCATTTTTCCTTCTATTCTGCCTGTGCCTTTTTATTAGAGAGTTTAGTCCGTTGATATTGAGAGATATTAATAACCACTGGTTGTTAGTTCCTGTCATTTTGATGTTGGTGGTATACTGTGTGTGTGAGAGAGAGCGAGAGATTCTTTTCTTTTGGTTTTGCTGCAATAATGTTATTTATTACTATGTTTTCTTGGGTTTAGTTAACTCCTTGTGTTAACTTAAAACGTGCAGTTTTTCCTTCTAGTATCTTCTCTAGGGCTGGATCCTTGCATAGATATTGTTTAAATTTGGTTTTGTCATTGGCTATTTTGTTTTGTACATCTATGATGATTGAATGTTTTGCTGGTTATAGTAGACTGGGCTGACATCTGTGGTCTCTTAGCATCTGCAAGACATTTGCCCAGGCCCTTCTGGCTTTTATAATCTGTTCAGAAGACAGGTGTAATTCTCATAGGTCTGCCTTTATATGTACCTTGGTCTTTATCACTTGTAGCTTTTAATATTCTTTCTTTGTTCTATACATTTAGTGTTTTGATTATTATGCGGCAGGAGGATTTTCTTTTATGGTCTAATCTATTTGCTGTTCTGTAAGCTTCTTTTATGTGCTTAGGCTTTCTTAAGGTTGGAAAATTTTTCTTCTCTGATTTTGTTGAAAATATTTTCTGGGCTTTGGAGCATGGAGTCTTCTTCTTTTACTCCTATTATTCTTAGGTTTGGTTTTTTTATACTGTATCTGATTTCTTGGATGTTTTGTATCAGGATCCTTTTAGATTTTACATTTTCTTTGGCCAGTGTATTGATTTCTTCAATTGTGTCTTCTAAGCCTAAGATTCTCTACTTTCTATCTTGTATTCTGATGATGATGCTTGCATTTGTATTTCCTGTTCTCTTCCCTAAGTTTTTCATCTCCAGGATTCTCTCAATTTGTGTTTTCTTTATTGTTTCTACTTCCATTTTCAGGCCTTGACCTGTTTTAATCATTTTCTTCACCTGTTTGATTATATTTTCCTGTATTTTTTTTTTTTAGTGATTTATTCTTTTCCTCTTTAAATGCCTCTATTTGTTTGACTGTATGTTCCTGTATTTCTTTGAGGGATTTATTCATTTACCCTTTAAAGGCCTCTTTCATCTTCATAAGGATAAATTTAAGGTCATTTTCTTGTGTTTCAGCTGTGTTAGAATATCCAGGGCTGCTATAGTAGAATAGCTGGGTTCTGAGAGTGCCACATTTCCCTGACTGGTTTAGTTAGTTAGTTAGTTAGTTAGTTAGTTAGTTAGTTAGTTAGTTA
>NW_026585504.1:43049012-43091148 GCF_907164565.1 Psammomys obesus | reverse complement strand
TTAGTTAGTTAGTTAGTTAGTTAGTTAGTTAGTTAGTTAGTTAGTTAGTTAGTTAGTTTTTCAAGACAGGGTTTCTTCGTGTAGACATTGTTGTTCTGAAAATCTTGCTCTGATGAATAGGCTGGTATTGAACTCACAGAGATCTGCCTGCCTCTGCCTCCCCAGTGTCGGCATTAAAAGAGTGTGCCACCACCAACAGGCTGCCCTGGCTCTTGCTGTTTGTGTTCCTACACTGACTTTTAGCTACCTGGTTGTTCCTGGCGTTGTCTGGGTAGTTCTGGTGCCCACAGGACTATGCAGGAATGTGGGTAGAGCCATGGAGTGGAAACTGGACATTCCTGTGTTCCAGCATCCCTCCTTGGTAAGGCGTGCAGGGCTGTGGGTCAGAGGCTGGATCCATGTGTTCCTAGAGCCCTTGCAGGCTAGCTGATCCTGGGGTTCTTTCCTGCAGGACCTCTTGGGAAGATGGGTAGAGCAGTGGTCCAGAAAGCCCAGGGTCCCAAAAGCCCTCCTCTTGTTTTGTACACTTTTTAAAATTAATTAATTAAGTCTAAGGTATTAAAACTGTAAGGAACTGAACAAAGAATTGTTTGGCTTATTAGATACATGAAAATGTATAGACACATATATACCTATACATACTCTTAACATAGATTTAAATCATTGTGTAACAAATTACTGTATTAATCAACATTTTTAAACTTTCTTTTGTGTGCGCAGATCCATCATTTTTACTCTGGGTATATGAATATGCAGAGTTAACATGTGTAATTAATATAGCAGAAGTACATGATATTCTTTTACAGTGGTTAACTCCTAATACTTTTTATTCTTTCAGGATTTTTTCATTTATGGTGTTCTGTATGTCCAAATTTCCAATTAAACAGATGAACAGCATTCTCTTTCTGTCTCTCTCTCTCTCTCTCTTTCTCATGTGTATGTGTGTGTGTCTGTGTGTGTTGACTTGTTTCTGCTTTTCATCATAAATGCCTTCTCTACCATGTGGAAAGCCAGAGAACAACTCATACTGTATTTTTTTTCTGACTTTACTCTTCCTGCCATTTTTATAAAGATTATATTGAAGTAAACCACATTTCAAAAACCTGTGAAGACAAACAAAGCCTGTTAAAAACTCATTGAGGGGGTGTTAAATAAAGGCCATCTGTAACAATGCACCTGCCTTTGTGGGTCAGGCTGTTTGTACACCAGGTGCACAGCAAATTCAAGCTTAACAGAAAGCAGGAGTCAGACACAACTATCTTTTTATCTACCAAATGGCAGCAACTCAAATTCCCACAGAGCTTGGGGAATAAAAACAGACCTGATACATCATACTCTGGTATGTTAAATATTTCTCTCTTGTAGTAAAAACGTGTTTGAAGAGAAATGTCTGTTCACACTTTCAGTGTTTTTGCTTAATTTAATCTCTCTTAAGACAAAGGTTTGGATAAAAAATTGACATAAATATCTAGAATTGATTTTGAATTTATGAAATCATTAAAGAGCTCTCTAAAGAGCAATTCAATATACACATTTCTACTCAAAGATGGACGGTTTTTCATTTGATCTCTTTGTTGAGATTTCATACACTTGGGCTCCAGGGAGTGCATTTATCATAAAGGACAGCTGAGTAGTAATCCCTGGATTAGTCCAACACTGTGTCCCCAGGGTTTGCATAAAGTCAATAAATAACTCCGCTCCTCCATGACTAAAATATAAACTAACTGTAACTACGAAACAACTAAAATCTATGCATATGGAATATGAATTATTATTCATATCTTGTGAAATGTGACTTAGAGAAAGTCACAATGGGGCAGAGCTGATATTCAAAATATTTAAAAAATCATGTCAAAAGGTTTATGTTGCTGAAGCTGCAACCATCTAAGTACAATAATTATAATTCATATGAAGCACATAACATTGATTATCAGCCTAAGTTGGTTCAACAATGTGACTCCGCTTTCTCTGCCCCACCCCCCAAAAAAAGTGACGACAAACTTCATGAACAGAAGCACACAGTTATAACATCTCTTAGCCAGTTACAACGTGGTCCCATAAATAAAGTATATAAATTGAGAAAAATACTCCTTGTGGGATGTTCAGCACTATGGAGAAATTAGATTTATCCACTCAAGTAACAGCACCATTGATGACTTCTAAGCTACAATAAAATGATATCACATCTGGGAGAAGAATTTTAGTTGGTAGATTAGATAAGCAGAAGAATTTTCCCTTCTTGAATAAGAAATTTCAGCTCTTGCTAAAATGCTCAATTCCTATCCAGAAAGGCAAAAAGGCTGGACAATAGAAGAAGGAGAAAAGAGGGAACAAGTCAGGAGCCTGACACAGAGGACCTCTGAAAGGCTCTGCCCTGCAGACTATCAATGCAGATGCTGAGACTTATGGGCAACCTTTGGGCAGAGTGCAGGGAATCTTAGGAAAGAAGTGGGAAACAGTAAGATCTGGAAAGGACAGGAACTCCACAGGAGAGCAACAGAACCAGAAAATCTGAGCACAGGGGTCTTTCCTGAGACTGATATTCCAACCAAGGACCATGCATGGAGATAACCTAGAACCCCTGCACAGATGTAGCCCACGGCAGTTCAGTGTCCAAGTGGGTTACATAGTAATGGGAAGAGGGACTGTCTCTGACATGAACTGATTGACCTGCTCTTTAATCACCTCCCCCTGATGGGGGAGCAGCCTTACCAGGCCACAGAAGAAGACAATGCAGCCACTCCTGATGAGATCTAATAGACTAGGATCAGAAGGAAGGAGAGGAGGACCTCCCTTATCAGTGGACTTGGGGAGGGGCATGCATGCAGAGGGGGGAGGAAGGGAGGGATTGGGATGGGAGGAGAAAGGGAACCACAAGGGGGATACAAAATGAATAAAGTGTAATTAACAAATAATAATAATAAAAGAAATTTCAGTTCAAGGAGAGAAGTATTTTTACATTTAGTCCACTTTGAATATCATGGCTAATCATAACATGAATTAAAAAAATTAAATGTACAGGAAAACTAAGTTGAAAAGACATAATATTGCCTCCACTATAATTGGCATACTAAATTTATTGGCTGTTCACACAAAAGAAACACTATGTTATAGAAAAAAATGGTTCTGAACTTACTGTTAACAAAAATATTGATGCTGTAAAAATAAAATATTGTATTGGTAAAGACACAGACACTTGCATATATGAATATATATGAACATGTATACACACACACACACACACACACACACACACACACACATATATCCGGTTTTCCAACCACCGCATGGACTATTCAGTAAGATCTTGCTTTCTTTCATATGATCTTAGAAGGCCATTTTTTTCCTGTGTTTTGGATGGTAAAGGTATTTATATCCTTAAATACTACAATATGTACATCAGGACTAGAACACACTGCCATAATAAACACACAGCAAATGCTAGCAGACACAAAACAGTTGACACATGGCTTGTCCTGTAAAGTGTGCTCTGTACAGGGATGCTGAGTCATACGTGTTCCTCCTTCCATCTTGTGAATGTGAATTGTTCACACTGCAGATTTTTATCTATTCTGCACATCTGTCCTGCTTGTCAGTGCTTTGATGAAAGACGGAAGCACGGCTTGTTTCTGCTCATTGTCTACATTGAACACAACAGGGGCCATGTTTGCTGAGTGTGACTGATTGACATGGTTTATGCATACAGTTAAAAATCTATGGGTTTTCTTCCACCTCAATTTTGAATCTAGAGCACTTTGCTCTCAAACGTGCTCCCACTTTGGTGAAAATTTAATGACCATCAAGATAGTAAATGGGAGAGAGGGAGGGGCTTTAGGAATGGTTCCTGGCTGAAGTAGATGGCAGCCATTCCAAGAGGGATCAAGGTTAGGCTGGAGAGTTGTCATCTTCTGTGATGCCTGGAAGCATTTTTACACGCTGAGGAATGACTCTTTAGAAATCATTTTGAAGCTACCAACATGCTGGTCTAGATCAGAGGTCCTCAACCTGAGGGTCCTGATACCCAAAGAGGTTGCACACCCTCGTTATCAGACACTTACATTACCACTTAAAACAGTCGTAAAGTTACGATTATGAAGTATCAATAAAATAATCTTATGGCTGAAAGTCACCAAAACATGAGGAACTGTATTAAAATGTTGCAGTGTTAGGAAGGCTGAGAACCACTTGTCTACATCAACGCTAGCGGGTCCTGTTTACATAGATAGCTTGATGTTGTCTAATATAACTTTACATTATTCAGATATAACTGTTGATACAACTGCTGGATTAGTACATCTTTTAGTACATCTCCTATAAAAATTATAATAATTATACCTAACAGAATATATTACTATGTAGCATAAGTAGCAAAGTTGTCCTCAGTAATTTTGTTTTTCATTTTGTGCTGCCAACTATCCATATGAACAAATAGGAAATCTAATTGAAAGCGTGTGATACCTTAGAATATTTAGCCTGTTAATTCACATATTGGCTTCAGTTACGGTGATTTGTTGTATAAAAAGGGACAAAGCAGAACTCAAAAGGATTCATAAGCCTCCCATAGTTGTACAGTAAATATACTAACTGAGAAAATAGTTTCACCCTGGTTCACAGCAATCACGTGCAAATGTAGTAGCAATGATTTGGTTTTGCAGACATGCTTATTCTAAAGCGTGAAAAGTCACTGTACTAAGAACGTATCACATTGGTTGATCTGTGAAACAGTACACATAAAACTCAGAATTTTACAGTGAGAGTAGTCACAAGCCTAGGTCAGATCTTGTGGGAAAAAAAATCATACTGAAAACTCTCCAAACAAAAAGATCAAAAATTTTTAGCTACTGTTTTTGTCCAGAAAGTAAATACAAAGAAATAGCATTCAAATGTTAATGAAAATGATTACTTTCATTATATCATATTTTAATTAATTAATTAATTTTATGCACTTTACATTCTGGTTGTAGTCCCGCCCCTCCTCGCCTCCAGGTCTCTCCCTCTCTCTCCCTCCCCCCGCCCCTACTCCTCACAAAAGGGAAGCCCCCTTCCCAGCCACCCCAGTGCATCAAGTCTGAGTACTGAGCCTACCCTCTTCCCCTGTGGCCTGGCAAGGCAGTCCCACCAGGGGGAAGTGATCAAAAAGCTGGCAAGAGAGTCCATGTCAGGTGTAGTTCCTGCTTTCTTTCCTTGAGGACCCACATGTGCCTAAACTGCCTATTGCTACATTTGGGAACCTCAAGGAAGGAGTTGCCTCCATATTAGATTGGCCTGTGAGCATATATGTAGGGAATTTTCTTAATTAATGTTTACTGTGCAGGTTCTCAATCCAAACCCTAGCGTCAATAGTTCAGTGTTTGTGACTTCCCTGGGCAGGTGGTCGCTGGTTGCATAAGAAAGCAAATTGAGCAAGCTACGGAGAGCAAACCAGGAAGCAGTGTTCCTCTATAGCCGCTGCCTCTGCTACAGCTTGAGTTCCTCGCCCGACTTCCCTCAGTAACTGATTATGAAGAAAATGTCTAGGACAATTAAAGTCTTTCCTCTGAAACGGTCTCTGTTTTTCACAGCAAAAGGGAGCAAGAGAGGAGACGGAATCTCATGCCACATAGGCTGACCTCAAATTCGTTATGTAGCTGAGGCCATTCTTGAACTTTCAATCTGTCCGCCTCTACCTTCTGGTTGCTGTGGATTGTGACTGTCACCATTAAGTCTGTTTTTTGTGGTGGCTGGGATCAAATCAGGATTTTGTACGTGCTAGGCAAGCATTCTACCCACTAAGCTACACCACCAACCCCAATGTCCATTTGAATCTGAGAAAAATGGAGAAGCATGCAGATACAACAAATCCTGCTGTCCCCTAGATGCCCCCCCCCAAAGACATTCATTTACAGAATGATACCTGAAGTTAGAAAGCTTTGTTCAGTATCACCCGTGCATGTATTCGTTGATGACTTAAATTTTTGTTGTACTGTGAAGGCCTGTGAATAACTACAAAAACATTGTAAGTGGTTTGAGGACTATAAAGAAAATTTCCCCTTGTAAGTTCATTGGCCGACACAGGACCTCTGTAAGGAGTCTCCGTGAAACCAACGTGGACTTTGACGCTGTCCTTGCTTTGGGGTATTAGCAGCTGTGTGTGCTTGTCGCTTTCCTCCTGGGAATAGTGTCACACAACATCGTAAGAGGGAAAACAATGCCGTGACCTGTAACATCACGTCGAGAGAAGAAAGTAGCTGTCAGAACACCAGAAACTACCTTTAAGCTGAGGGAGCTGACACACGATGAACTTCTTTCCTGCAGTTCTCTGGACTGGCTGGGTAGTTCGGTTACCAGAGCGTGCATGAATGAGCGTGACTCTCTTTTCCAAGTGTCTCTTCAGCTTTCAGTGTGAACGGCAAATGCTGTTGAGAATAGTCTAGGATGGAGTAATTGAGTCTATTCCTGTTTCTCTCACTCCACTCTGTGAGACTTGTGGGCAGATTTCCTGGTAGCTCAGCGGTGCTACAGAAAAAGAAGTGCTTAAATGGCTCATCAGCCCACTGCGTACCTGCAAGGCTATCAGCGGGACACGGGAGAAAACCAAAACTGGAATATCTTCATCTTTGGGTTGTGATCCAAAGAATATAACAAACGTGTATAAATTGACATGGCTACTGCAAAGGAAGAAAATTTGAGTCAAGACCGTAGCAGTGACAAACAGAAACTGCATTTCCCTTGGGTGCAAAGATCCGAAAAAAACAAAACAGGGCTACAATCAGAACTCCGTTTCAGTGTGTACCCTCCTCGCTTCCTGTTGAAATGTGTCTTTTAGGATTGCTCTTTAAGAGGGCTGTGCTTTAGTCTGCTGGGCCAGCTCATTATCAGACAGAACAAAAGGTCTTGCGGATTCTCTGTTAGATAAAATGATAAAAGACGGTTGCTGCAGCAGGCAAAAAGAAAAAAAATCACTAAAGTTGGGTTCAAATGCAGCAGTTTTCAGAGGTTGGATTTTTGAGAACTGAAGAACATTTCAGCTTTAATGAGTGTTTTCTTTTTGAAGCAAAAGCCACAATCACCTACTAAAGAGTGAGGTGATTAAGAAAGCAGTAGAATTGATAGGGCCAGTATAAATTCAGAATTGATACTCTGCAAAAAAAGAATATTTGTCTAAATTCATGTAATATGTTTTTAGTGCCACTGAATCCTGAACTGAGGTTAGAGGCAGTTAGTCTATGAATACTAATCGTGATTTAAATATTTATAATTATGTTTCTAAATTTTCCAAGAAAAATTTCAAGTTCTGCACTTAAAATATGAAACCCAGAATATTTCTTCCCTTAGTAAGTGTCCTGAGGTGTAAAATGAGCCACCATTTATACACCGCTTTCCACTCCTCTATACAATAACTATATACTGAATGCTCAGCTTGCAACAGGTTAGAGAATAGACTAATCTCTTTTGATGGAGCCTGTACTTTGCTAAGCTGAGAGGAATTGTCAATTAGTAAATGAATAATTGCAATATATTTAAGTGATAATTTCCATTGAGATAAACCAAGAAGAATTAATAGACGTGCAAAGTTCCCATGTCTGCACTGTAAATATAATTATAAAATTGTATTTTGCTGAAATGGTAGCTTTTGGGGGAAGGCCCAAGAAAAATGCAGGAGCAGGCCTCATAGTATTGTCTGGGGCAAATCCTCAGTCACAAGAGAGAAAAGACCTTGGCATAACTGAAATAGAGTGAGCACAAGCAGACTGTACTATGACTTAGAGTTCAAA
This sequence comes from Psammomys obesus, assembly GCF_907164565.1. Taxonomy (NCBI): domain Eukaryota; kingdom Metazoa; phylum Chordata; class Mammalia; order Rodentia; family Muridae; genus Psammomys; species Psammomys obesus. The sequence continues at coordinate 43,083,394 of NW_026585504.1, read as the reverse complement.
AAGGTATATGAACCTGCACAAATATCTATATGTGCAGATAGATATGCTGTTCAAAGACTGCATCTCAAGTTTGAAGGAGCTGAATAAGGACAGGAGCGTTTCACAAGCTTAGGAATGATACAGTCTGACCCATCCAAATCCAATCAGTCTAGTTTCTGTATCGAGAACTTACTGTAGAAAATTAGAAAGGAAGCTGTCTTTGTCAGAGTTACTATGACTGTGATGAAACACCATAACCAAAGCAGCTTGGGGAGGGGGAGGAAAGGGCTTATTTGGTTTACATTGCTCATCTTGCAGGAAGTCAGGACAGAAACTCAAAACACGGCAGGAACAATGTGGAGGTCAGACCTGATGTGGAGGCCATGGAAGGATGCTGCTTACTGGCTTATTCCTCATGACTTGCTCAGTCCACTTCCTTATAGAACCCAGGACCACCAGCTCAGGGATGATACCACCAACATTAGACTGGGGCCTGACACAACAATCACTAATTAAGAAAATGCCTTACAGTAAGACTGTGGAGGCATTGTCTCAACTGAGTTTTCAGATGACTCTTGCTTGTGTCAAGCTGACACAAAACTAGCCAACACAGGCATAGACATATAATCTATTAAGACAAACTGGAAAAAGGAGAGTTTACCTTGGTTAAAGGAGATGGTTAAGGAGAGAGTTAAGAGTTACATATTTATTAACTGTGATGGCCTAGTTGCAATGATATAATTACTGTTGGTTATATACCTAGCGTGTGACATGAAAGATAAATTCAGTTTTTAAAATTACATTTATTTAGTGTGTGATGTGGGGTGTGTGTGTGTGTGTGTGTGTGTGCGTGTGTGTGTGTGTGTGTGTGTGTGTAAGTCGGAAGACAGCCTGCAGAATCTAATTTTCCTTTCAGCATGCAGCTCTTGGGACCTGAACTTTGATTTTCAGGCTTGTCTTTCAATATCTTCATCTGTTTAACCATCTCACTAGCGGTAATTAAATTTCTGAAAAAAAAAATAATAAAGTAACTAAAATGCCATCCAAGTAGTGACATTGAATTACATTATTACATATTTTATTCTGGACTTCATAGAAGTCAAGACGCCAAAACATATATTATTTGCGGCATAAAATTAAAGTCAAGAGATTGGGTTAGCTAACCAGAAGAGAAAGTTGAAAAGGGCAAGGAACAAGCAATTTCGGGGTATTCCAGTGTGAAGTTAAAGATGAATAAGCAAATAAACTTAGAAGATTTAATGGATATAGTAGAAAAGGTGGTTCTGTGTGATATTTAAAAGTAAATATAAAAAAAGTCTTTTGACACAATTGGGAGATTCAAGGTTTCAAATATTAATCATAGTCTATAAAATGAAAAATATTCCAGGGAAAAAGAAATGAAATGGAGTAGTTACTGAAGGGAGATGGTGGGGGATCAAAAGAGGTTTTGATTTTTGTTTCATTCTCCTCTCAGACATGTTACAACATGTTTATTATTAAATACACTGATTCAGATGGTGGCATCATCTATTATAGATAATTTTTAAAATTATATTATTTTGTTATTGGAAAAGTGAGATGTTATATACCATTTCACTCCACATACAGAACAGATAATAGAAAAATCAGTGACTGCTGGAAAACTGTTTTTAGCTTATTCTTAAAATATAAAAATTTAGGATTATAATGAGCTATTAGGATTCGGTTTTTTATTTGAAGACATTTAAAATTGTAATTTCAAGTTTTTTTCAATCTAAATCTATTTAAGGATTTTTTTCTGAGACATTTTTGATAAAATTTGAGATATTTATTCTTACATTCTTTCTCTGGATTGGAATGTACTTGAATGACTCATGCTTTCTGATCAGGAAATATAGTTAAGATTTGCTTTTTTTCTGTTAACATATATTAAAAAAACATTGATTGAAAGTATTAAGTTTCATAGAGAAAATAATAGATTCCCAAATATGCAGCATAAAGGATGTCTGTAGCCAAATTATAATGTATTGTATAATTCTAAAAAAATACGAGAAGAAATTTCAAATGTCTCTTTATAAAGATGTATACTTATAGAAAATTATAACTATATTAATTATGTTTTATTTAATCATTCTATATTTTATACAATTATTAAATATATATGGCAAATGTGTGTAATTATGGTTTGTCAATCAAGAATAATACTAACGGTAGGGCGGCAAGATGGCAGCGCCGGGAGGACTCTCATTCTGAGGAGCAGCACAGCAGGATTGGCACAGGGACCAGCAATCAGAACTCGCGGCCATAAAACACAAGTGATTGTGTTTCACAGGTGAGAGGATACCCCACGGTGGGGGATTCAATCAGCTTTAACTCACCCGGCTAAACCTTGGAACAGATCCCGGTTCCGCCAGGCGCTTGGTCGCCAGCCCAGAGCTACATGCCAGCGTGATCTGGTCACAGTCCCAGACTGAACTGTGGGCCCACAACACCATAGACTGGATTTCCCAGTCGAGAGATAACCCCACGGAGCAGGAAACGATCGGGACCGACCTCAGGTTACCCAGACATCCCCTGGAAAAGACTCGGGTTCCGCAAGTGCCCCAAGAGCCAGCCCGGAGCCAGCGCAGGACCCAGGCACCTGCACGGAGCCCTGTCTGCACGCATGATTCGCCGCCTCAGATAGAACTGTGGGCACCAGGGCACCAGGGCACCAGGCACCAGAGACTGCGTTTCACTGGCAGGTGCAAACCCACAGGGAGGGAAACTGCTGGTCTGATCTCAGAGCACTCAGCCAACACCCCCACCCTGAAACAGTCTAGGGAAAATTACCCAGTTTAGGGAGCTGCCAAGGCTCCGAACGGCCAGAAAGGCAGAGCCACAAGCGGGCATCTGTGCCTGTGGGTTCTACTCGCCGCCCCAGACAGAACAGCAGTACCCAAAGCAAAGACTGCATGTCTCTGGCAGGAGGAAACCCCCAGCGGAGGGGATCATCAGCTCTAACGCTTAGGACACCCAGCACCAAAACACTTCCTGGACTCACACAGACTCCAGTGCAGGCAGGAGCGCTGTGCTCTGCCGCCATTATTGAGTTCCCCTAGGGCACTGGGACACACAGCTGCATCCGGAGACCTACAAAAGCCAGAGAGCCATTACAGCAGCCCTCAGATACCGTGCCAAGGATCAACCAGTTATCCCTAGCTAGACTGTCAAAACTGTGGGAATCCCTGGTCCTTCAAGAGGGCTGCACCCACAGCGTCTGGACCAGAGCAGTGCCTGCAGCCGCCATCCCAGACAGGGACACACAGCTTCTGGTCCAGAGTGAGGCACCCAGCCTCCAGACCAGAGCAGTTCCCCCAGGCGCCAACTCAACCTAGGTGCACATTCTCCAGGTCCAGAGCAGAGCAATCAACCTCTGGCCCAGAGACTTGCTGAGTGCACCTCCCACTTTCCCGGACAGAACTGTGTGCCCCAGGATAACAGACTGAGTTTCCCTGTTGGGAGAAAACCCCACAGCTAGGGAATCAGCAGGTTCTTCAAGAGGACTGTACATGGAAATTTAGTGAGCAGCAGCACACTAAATTTATAACAAGAAACCCAGCAGTGGGGCAGCTGTCTTGAGAAATTCTATGGGTAAGAGGAGATCCCCCCCTGCCTAACATAGACCACAGCTACTACTCAGGGCTATAAACCTGAGGTGAGCAGTGGCAACTCCTGAGAAACACTGGCCATACAGTGACCATAACCAAAAAGCAGAGAAGGACTCCTTCAGGAAAAACCATCTTCCGGCCAAGGGGATACTCCCTACCTCAGGACTCCAGGAAGCACAGAAACTAACAGCCAACACCTAAATCAGCCCAATGGGTAGAGGTCAGCGTAAAAGCTCAACCAACAAAAGACAGAGCAATATGGCATCTCCAGAACCCAGCCATCCAGGGGCGAACAGCCCTGAACAATGCAGCATAATAGAAAATAAAGAAGATGACCTTACATCTATGTTGATGAAGAGGATAATAGAGGAAACAGATAAAATACGTAAAGAATTAGAGGAAGATAAAACCAAACAGATCATGGCTATCCATAAAGAAATGGAGGAAGATAAAGACAAGCAGATTAGGGCCATCCGTGAAGAAATACGGGAAGATGCAGCCAAACAGCTTGTGGCCTTCAGAGAAGAAATAATTAAATCACTGAAAGAAATAAAAGAGACAGAGTTGAAGGAACTAAAAGAAAAAGAGGGAAATACAAGCAGACAGGTGAAGGAAGTAAACAAAACAACTCAAGACCTGAAGATAGAACTAGAAAAATTAAAGAAAACACAAATGGAGGAAATAATGGAGAGGAAGAATTTAGGGAAGAAAACAGGAACTACAGAGGTAAGCATAACCAACAGAATACAAGAAATGGGAGAAAGAATCTCAGGTGTAGAAGCTACAATGGAAGAAATAGACGTATCTGTCAAAGAAAATGTTAAATCTAAAAAATTCCTGACACAGACCGTCCAAGAAATCCAAGACAATATGAAAAGACAAAACCTAAGAATAATAGGAATAGAGGAAAAAGAAGACTCCCTTCTCCAAGGCCCAGAAAATATTTTCAACAAAATCATTGAAGAAAATTTCCCCAAGTTAAAGGAGAAGCCAATAAGGATACATGAGGCCTACAGAACACCCAACAAATTTGACCAGAAAAGAAAATCCTCCCGCCACATAATAATCAAAACAGTAAGCATACAGAACAAAGAAAAAAATACTAAAAGCTGCAAGGGAAAAAAGCCAAGTAACATATAATGGCAAACCCTTTAGAATCACACCTGACTTTTCAACAGAAACTATGAAAGCCAGAAGGGCCTGGACAGATATCATGCAGACCCTAAGAGAACACAGATGTCAGCCCAGGCTACTATACCCTGCAAAACTCTCAGTCCTCATAGACGGAGAAAACAAGATATTCAATGACAAAAACAAATTTCAACAATACCTACACACAAATCCAGCATTACAGAAGACACTGGAAGAGAAAATACAACCCAAGAAAATTAGCTTCTGTCAAGAAAACACAGGAAATAATTAACCTTACTACAGTAAAACAAAAAGCAACGAAGCACACAACCTTATGAACACAGCCAACATCAAAATCAAAGGATCTAACAGCCACTGGTCATTAATCTCTCTCAACATAAATGGACTCAACTCTCCAGTAAAAAGACACAGATTAACAGAATGGATACATAAACAGAACCCAGCAATCTGTTGCATACAAGAAACACACCTAAGGCACAAAGATAGATATTACCTGAGGGTAAAAGGTTGGAAGACGACTTTCCAAGCAAATGGACCCAAGAAACAAGCAGGAGTAGCCATTCTAATATCTGATAAAATAGACTTTCAACCAAAATTAATAAAAAGAGATGAGGAAGGACACTTCATACTCATCAAGGGAAAATTCCACCAGGAAGACATCACAATCCTGAACATCTATACCCCAAATACAAGAGCACCCACATTTGTAAAAGAAACATTGATAAAATTTAAACCACATATAGATACCCACACATTAATAGTGGGAGACTTCAACACCCCACTCTCAACCAAGGACAGGTCAACTAAACAGAAATTAAACAAAGAAACAATATCTCTGACAGAGGTCATGAATCAAATGGACCTCACAGACATTTACAGAACTTTACACCCAAACACAAAAGAATTTACCTTCTTCTCAGCAGCTCATGGAACTTTCTCCAAAATAGACCATATAGTTGGTCACAAAGCAAGCCTCAACAGATACAAGAAGACTGAAATAATCCCTTGTATCCTGTCTGATCACCATGGAATAAAGCTGGACTTCAACAACAACAGAAATAGCAAAAAGCCTACACACACATGGAAACTGAACAACTTGTTACTAAATGACAGCTGGGTCAGGGAAGAAATAAAGAAAGAAATTAAAGCCTTCCTAGAACTCAATGAAAATGAAGACACAACATACCCAAACTTGTGGGACACAATGAAAGCAGTGCTAAGAGGAAAGTTCATAGCACTAAGTGCCTTCAAGAAGAAATTCGAGACACCTCATTCAAGCAACTTAATGGCCCACTTAAAAACCCTAGAAAAAGAAGAAGCAGACACACCAAAAAGGAGTAGACGGCTGGAACTAATCAAACTCACGGCTGAAATCAATCAATTAGAAACAAATAAAACAATTCAAAGAATCAATGAAACCAAGAGCTGGTTCTTTGAGAAAATCAACAAGATCGACAAACCCTTAGCCAAGCTAACTAAAAGGCAGAGAGACACCACCCAAATCAACAAAATCAGAAATGAAAAGGGGGACATAACTACAGACACTGAGGAAATCCAATCATTAGGACTTACTTCAAAAGTCTATACTCAACAAAATTTGAAAATCTAAATGAAATGGACAATTTTCTTGATCGATTTGACTTACCAAAGATGAATCAGGACCAGGTAAATCAATTAAATAGTCCTATATCCCCCAAAGAAAGAGAAGCAGTCATCAAAAGTCTCCCATCCAAAAAAAGCCCAGGACCAGATGGCTTCAGCACAGAATTCTACCAGACCTTCAAAGAAGAGCTAACTCCAATTCTCTTCAAACTATTCCACAAAATAGAAACAGAAGGAACATTACCAAACTCATTCTATGAAGCCACAATCACCTTGGTACCTAAACCTCACAAAGACTCAACAAAGAAAGAGAATTTCAGGCCAATCTCCCTTATGAACATTGATGCAAAAATACTTAACAAAATACTTGCAAACCGAATCCAAGAACACATCAAAGATATTATCCACTATGACCAAGTAGGCTTCATCCCAGGTATGCAGGGGTGGTTCAATATACGGAAATCAATCAATGTGATCCACCATATTAACAAACTGAAAGAAAAAAAACACATGATAATCTCCCTAGATGCTGAAAAAGCATTTGACAAAATCCAACATCCATTCATGTTTAAAGTACTGGAGAGATCAGGGATACAAGGCACATATCTAAACATAGTAAAGGCGATATACAGCAAGCCTATAGCCAACATCAAAGTGAATGGAGAGAAACTTAAAGCAATCCCACTAAAATCAGGGACAAGACAAGGCTGCCCACTCTCTCCATATATCTTCAACATAGTGCTGGAAGTCCTTGCTAGAGCAATAAGACAGTCGAAGGAGATCAAAGGGATACAGATGGGAAAGGAAGAAGTCAAATTATCACTATTTGCAGATGATATGATAGTATACATGAGTGACCCCAAAAACTCTACCAGGGAACTCCTACAGCTGATAAACACCTTCAGCAAAGTGGCCGGATACAAAATTAACTCAAAAATATCAGTAGCACTCCTGTATACAAAAGACAAAAGGGCTGAGAAAGAAATTAGAGAAACAACACCATTCACAATAGCCACAAGTGACATAAAGTACCTTGGTGTAACCCTAACCAAGCAAGTCAAAGACTTGTATGAAAAAAATTTCAAGTCTCTGAAGAAAGAATTAGAGGAAGATATGAGAAGATGGAAAGATCTCCCATGCTCATGGCTTGGCAGGATTAACATAGTAAAAATGGCCATCTTACCAAAAGCAATCTACAGATTTAATGCAATTCCCATCAAATTGCCAACACAATTCTTTACAGTCCTGGAAAGAAAAATTCTCAACTTTGTATGGAATAACAAGAAACCGAGAATTGCTAAAACAATCCTGTACAATAAAAGATCTTCTGGAGGTATCTCCATCCCTGATCTCAAGCTGTACTATAGAGCAACAGTTATAAAAACTGCATGGTACTGGCATAGAAACAGAATGGTGGATCAATGGAATCGAACAGAAGACCCAGAAATAAACCCACACACTTACAGACACCTGATTTTTGACAAAGATGCCAAAACCATACAATGGAAAAAAGATAGCATCTTCAACAAATGGTGCTGGTCCAACTGGATGTCTACATGTAGAAAAATGAAAATAGATCCATACTTATCACCCTGCACAAAACTAAAGTCCAAGTGGATCAAAGACCTCAACATAAAACCAGACACATTAAATCGGCTAGAAAAAAAGTGGGGAATACCCTAGAACTCATTGGTACAGAAGAAAACTTCCTGAACAGAACACCAACAGCACAAGCTCTAAGAGCAACAATCAATAAATGGGACCTCATGAAATTGAAAAGCTTCTGTAAAGCAAAGGAGCGACTGCCTACAGATTGGGAAAGAATCATCACCAACCCTTTATCTGACAGAGAACTCATATCCAATATATATAAAGAACTAAACAAGCTGAAAAGCAGCAAACCAAGTAATCCACTTAAAAAATGGGGAACAGAACTAAAGAGAGAATTCTCTGTAGAGGAATATAGAATGGCAGAGAAGCACTTAAAGAAATGCTCAACCTCATTAGCCATTAGGGAAATGCAAATCAAAACAACCCTGAGATTTCACCTTACACCCATCAAAATGGCCAAGGTGAAAAACCCAAGAGACAACACATGCTGAAGAGGTTGTGGAGAAAGGGGATCCCTCCTCCACTGCTGGTGGGAATGTAAACTGGTACAACCACTCTGGAAATCAATCTGGCGCTTTCTCAGACAACTAGGAATAGCGCTTCCTCAAGATCCAGCCATACCACTCCGAGGCATATACCCAAAAGAGGCGCAAGTACACAAAAAGGACATTTGCTCAACCATGTTTGTAGCAGCTTTATTTGTAATAGCCAGAAGCTGGAAACAACCCAGATGCCCCTCAACTGAAAAATGGATGCAGAAACTGTGGTACATCTATACAATGGAGTATTACTCAGCAATGAAAAATAAGGAAATCATGAAATTTGCAGGTAAATGGTGGGACCTGGAAAGGATCATCCTGAGTGAGTTGTCCCAGAAGCAAAAAGACACGCATGGTATATACTCACTCATATAAACATACAACATAGAATAAACCCACTAAAAGCTGTACATCTAAACAAACTAAGCAAAAGAGAGGACCCTAACTAAAATGTTCAATCCCCATCCTGAAAGGCAAAGAGGATGGACATTAGAAGAAAAAGAAAATAGGAAACAACCTCGGAACCTGCTACAGAGGGCAGGTTCTTCTGAAAGCCAGAAGAAAACAGGAAACAACCTTGAAACCTGCCACAGAGGGCCTCTGAAAGCTTCTGCAGTATAGACTGTCAAAGCAGATGCTGAGCCTGATGGCCAACTGATGGGCAGAGTGAATGGAATTTTATGTAAGAAGTGGGAAATAGTAAGAGCTGGAGGGGACGGGAACTCCACAAGGAGAGCAACAGAACAAGATAATTTGAACACAGGGAACTTCCCAGAGACTCATACTCCAACCAAGGACTATTCGTGGAGATGACCTGGAACCCCTGCACAGGTGTAGCCCATGGCAGTTCAGTGTCCAAGTGGGTTCCATAGCAATGGGAAGAGGGACTGCCTCTGACATAATCTGATTGGCCTGCTCGTTGATCACTTCCCCCTGAGGGGGGAGCAGCCTTACCAGGCCACAGTAGAGGACAATGCAGCCACTTTTGATGAGAACTGATAGACTAAGATCAGAAAGGAGAGGAGAACCTCCCCTATCAGTGGACTTGGGGAGTGGCATGCATGCAGAAAGGGGAGGGAGGGTGGGATCAGGAGGGCAGGAGGGAGGGGCTTATGGGGGGATACAAAATGAATAAAGTGTAATTAATAAAAAATTTTAAAAAAAAAGAATAATACTAACAAAGAGAAATTTTAAAGGTATTTAATATTGGCTGATATATTTCTAAATAAGATTTTGATGTCTTTAGAAGGGGAGAGAGTATGGAATATATGTGACATATGTGTGTATATTTATGAACATATACATGTCTATCCATGACCTAATTTTAACAATTACATATGTATATACTTAATAAATTATATGAAACATTTAAATGATGCCTGGGTAGATGGTAGCCAATGCTACAAATGCAAATATAATTATTTACATATAATATCTTGGACCTATTTAATTTAAGAAAAATACTTTTCCCACATAAGCATGAAATAAATCTTGGTTTGCAGTTTCAGTGATTTTATATTATGTATGAAACAAACTTGCCTCAACAGTGCCATCATTGAGAAGGCAGAGAATACAGGCATTGAATATTGAGGTCACCCAGGCATCTGTTCATCCATCACCTTGTCAAGACTATTAAATCACCATGTCACAACCCAGAAGTTTTACTTGAAAAGGAAAACATTTAATCCAGTTATTTTCTTTATTTACTTTTAGAGATCAAACCCAGTATTTAGCAATATTACAGAATAATTAGGCAGATAGACAATCACAAGAAACTTTCATAAACTAATTCTTTTATCAAAATAGCACATACATGTAATTTGGAGAGTTAAATGACTTTATACTTTTGCACTAAAATATTTCCCGTTTCTCTATCATTATGTATGTTGTTACTTTATAAGCATAGTATGTATGTATGCGTGCATGAGGTACATCTATTTCCCACTTTCTGAGAATTCTCCGGATTGATTTTCACAGTGGTTGTACAAGTTTGCACTCCCACCAGTAATGAAAGAGAGAATCCCAGGCATAGAAGATATGCTAGAAGAAAATGAAACAAAAGAAAATGTTCAATCTAAAAATTCCTAACACAAAACATCCAGGAAATCTGGGATACTATGAAAAGACCTAAGCTACGAACAATAGAAATAGAAGAAGGTGAAGATACCCAAGTCCAAGGGCCAGAAAATATTTTTAACAAACTCAAAGAAGAAAATTTCCCCAACCTAAAGAAAGAGACGCTTATAAACATACAAGAAGCATATGGAATACCAATTAGATTGGACCAGAAAAGAAAACCTCCTGCCACATAATAATCAAAACAAATATCTGCAGCATAAAAAAAATATTAAATGCTAGAAAGGAAAAAGGTCAATTAACTTCCAAAGTCAGACCTATCAGAATTACACCTGATGTCTCAAAAGAGATTCTAAAAGTTAGAAGGGCCTGGAGAGATGTCTTGAAGCCTCTAAGAGACCACAGTTGCCAGCCTAAACTACTATAACCAGGAAAACTCTCAAAACAAAATAAGGGAAGTACACACACACACACTAACACCACCAACATCAAAGTAACAGGAAAGATCAATCATTGGTTATTAATATCTCTCAACATTAATGGACCCAATTCCCTAATAAAAAGACTCAGGCTAACAGAATGGATGAAAAACAGGATCTACCAGCTTTTCAACAAAGATTTGATATGTATATTCCTCACATCATTTTAAATGTATAAGCAAGAGGAACATTTTCCCAATTTATATTTGGAGGCCACATCCACCCTGATACCCACACCACATAAATATCCAACAGGGAAAGAGAATTATGCACCAATTTCCCTTATGAACATAGATGCAAAAATACAGAGAGGTGGTTCAATATATGAAATTCCATCAATGTAATCCACCATATAAACAAACTGAAGGAGAAAAACCACATGATCATCTCCTTAGATGCCAAAAATGCATTTGACAAAGTCCAACCCCCATTCATGTTTAAAGTCTTGGAGAATCAGGGATACAAGGCACATACCTAAGCAAAGTAAAGGCAATATACAGCAAGCCTATAGCCAACATCAAACTCAATGGAGAGAAGACAAATAAAGGAGATCAAGGTAATACAAACTGGAAAGGAAGAGGTCAAATTTTCGCTATTCGCAGATGATATGATAGTACACCTGAGTGACACCAAAAATTCAACCAGAGATCTCCTTCAGCTGATTAACACCTTCAGCAAAGTGGCTGGATACAACATTAACTCAGAAAATCAGAAGCCCTCCTGTATACCCAAGATAAAAGGGTCAAGAAAGAAATCAGGAAAACAACACCCTTCACAATAGCCACTAATAACATAAAGTACCTTGGGGTGACTCTAACCTAGCAGGTGAAAGACCTGTTTGAAAAAAAATTCAAGTCTCTAAAGAAAGAAATTGAAGAAGATTTCAGAAGATGGAAAGATTTCCCATGTTCATGCATCGGCAGGATTAACATACTGAAAATGGTCATTCTGCCAAAAGCAATCTACAGTTTCAATGCAATTCCCATCAAAATACCAACACAATTCTTTATGGACCTTGAAAGAAAAATTCTCAATTTTATATGGAGAAACAAAAACCTCAGAATTTCCAAAATAATCCTGTACAACAACAGATCATCTGGAGGTATCTCCATCTCTGACCTCAAGCTGTATTACAGGGCAATAGTAATAAAAACTGCATGGTATTGGCATAGAAGCAGAAAAGTGGATCAATGGAACCAAATAGAATACCCAGAAATAAACTCACACACCTATGAATACTTGATTTTTGACAAAGAAGCCAAAATCATTCAATAAAAAAAAAGACAGCATCTTCAACAAATGGTGCTGGTCTAACTGGATGTCCACATGCAGAAAAATGAAAATGGATCCATACTTATCACCCTGGACAAAACTAAAGTCCAAGTGGATCAAAGACCTCAACATAAAACCAGACACACTAAACCTCTTAGAAGAAAAAGTGGGGAAGAGCTTAGAACTCAATGGAACAGAAGACAAGTTACTGAACAGAACACCAACAGCACAGGCTCTAAGATCAATCATCAATAAAAGGGACCTCATGAAACTGAAAAGCTTCTGTAAACCAAAGGACAGTGTCATCAGAATAAAATGACAGCCTACAAACTGGGAAAGGATCTTCACCAACCCTATATATGACAGAGGGCTGATACCTAGAAAGTATAAAGAACTAAAGAAGTTAAAAGGCAGTAAATCAAGCAATCCAATTAAAAAATGGGGTACGGAGCTAAACAAAGAATTCTCCATAGAAGAATATAGAATGGCAGAGAAACACTTAAAGAGATGCTCAATGTCCTTAGCCATCAAAGAGATGCAAATCAAAATGACCCTGAGGTTTCACCTTACACCCATCAGAATGGCTAAGATCAAAAACTCAAGTGACAACACATGCTGGAGAGGTTGTGGAGAAAAGAGAACCCTCCTCCATTGCTGGTGGGAATGTAAACTAGTACAACCACTTTGGAAATCAATCTGGTACTTTCTCAGACAATTAGGAATATCACTTCCTCAAGATCCAGCTATACCACTCCTATATCCAAAAGATGCTCAAGTACACAATAAGAACATTTGCTCAACCATGTTCATAGCAGCTTTATTCATAATAGCCAGAAACTGGAAACAACCCAGATGTCCCTCAGTTGAGGAATGGATACAGAAATTGTGGTACTTTTACCTGATGGAATACTACTCAGTAATTAAAAACAAGGAAATCATGAAATTTGCAGGCAAATGGTAGGATCTAGAAAAGTTCATCCTGAGTGAGGTATCCCAGAAGCAGAAAGACACACATGGTATATACTCACTTATAAGTGGTTACTAGACCTATAAGATAGGATCAACATACTAAAATCTGTACACCTAAAGAAGATAAACAAGAAAGAGGACCCAGGGTAAGATGATCAAACCTCACTTAGAAAGACAAATGGGATGGACATTGGAAGTAGGAGAAAACAAGTAACAGGACAGGAGCCTACTGCAGAGGGCCCCTGAAAGACTCTATCTAGCAGTGTATCAAAGCAGATGCTGAGACTCATAACCAAACCTGTGGCAGAGTGAAGGAAATCATATGGAAGAAGGGGGTGTTAGTATGACCTAGAGAGGACAGGAGCTCCACAAGGACCAAATATATCAGGGAACAGGGATCTTCTATGAGACTATTTCTCCAACCAAGGACCATGTATGGATATAACTTAGAACGCCTGCTCAGATGTAGTCCATGGTAGCTCAGCATCCAAATGGGTACCCTAGTAAGGGAAAAAAAGACTATTTCTGACAGGAACTCAGTGGCTGGCTCTTCGACCCCCCACCCCGAGGGAGGAGCAGCCTTGCTAGGCCACAGAAGAGGACATTGCAGCCAGTCTTGAAGATACCTGATTAAGCTAGGGTCAGATGGAAGGGGAGAATGACCTCCCCTATCAGTGGACTTGGAAAGGGGCAGGGAGGAGAAGGAGGGTAGAATTGGGAGGGAATGAGGGAGGGAGCTATGGCTAGGATACAAAGTAAATAACCTGTGATTAATATAAAAAATAAAAATTATAGAAAAGGTTCTCAAAAAAAAAAGAGCAAAGAGAAGAAAAGAACAAAAACAGCCTATGGCAAGTAAATACTGCAGATGACACATACATTATTAAATTAAATGATAATATATGAATAGATTTGAAGAAGCCATTTATTCACTAGTATTTTGAAGTTAGTTTAGCTGATCATATAACATTCTTATCTATTATCTGGATTAAAGTTGCCTGGCAATTGTGCCATCCTTTATTTCCAAAACCCTGGATTCTCTCCATGGCTGATACATAACTCCAAGGGAATAAAAGACCCTTCAATGAATTATATTATATGTTACAGTCATAGCCATTATTAACATCCTTTTAATTTTTTGTTTTTTTTTAATTATTACTATTTATTCACTTTGTATCCCTGCTGCAGCCCCCACCTTGTCTCCTCTCAGTCTCACCCACTCTCTCCCTTCTCCCCTATGCCATTCCCCTGGTCCACTGATAGGGGAGGACCTCCTCCCCCTCTATCTGATCCTAGCCTACCGGGGTCTCATCAGGACTGGCTGCCTTGTCTTCCTCTGTGGCCTGGCAAGGCTGCACCCACCAGGGGGAGGTGAACAAAGAGCCAGCCACTGAGTTCATGTCAGAGACAGGCCCTGTTCCCCTTACTAGGGCCCCAGTTGGAAACTGAGTGGTCCAAGGGCTTCCTCTGTGCATGGGGTCTATCTAGGTCCTCTCTACAGATAGTCCTTGATTGAAGTATCTATCTCTGCAGGACCCCCTGGGCCCAAGTTTTTGGCTCTGTTGTTCTCCTTGTAGAGTTCCTGTCCCCTCCAGGACTTTCTGTCTCCCTCTTCTTCTGTAAGGTTTCCTGCATTCTACTCAATGTTTGGCTATGAGTCTCAGTATCTCCTTTGATACCCTGGTGGGTAGAGGCTCCTGTGGAAGGCTCTATGATATAAGACAAACATACTAAAATCTATAGTCCTAAAGAAGTTAAACAGCAAGGAGGACCCTAGGGAAGAAGCTGAAACCTCACTCAGAAGGGCAAACAGTGTAGACATTGGAAGTAGGAGAAGACAAAATCTCTTTCCTTTTACATCGACCTTTTCCTAAAATTGATCTACTGGAAATATTCTTGAAGTTACATCAATTCCCTTGTTCTTTCACAAATACATATTTGCTGACTTATACATCTCACAAGTTACATAGTGTAATATTAAATCTTTCAGAACCCAAAGAATTATATAGCACCAGAAGTTGTGATGAAGGTTTTTTCTTTAATAATAGAGAAATTTTATTTAATAAAAACTGTCTTATGAGCCCAGCGGTGGTGACGCACACCTTTAATTGCAGCCCTAGAGAGGCAGAGGTAGGCGGATTCTTTTTTTATTTCCTTGGTTTTTTTTACAGTTTTTTTTTAATTTTTTTATTAATTACACTTTATTCATTTTGTATCCCCCCATAAGCCCCTCCCTCCTCCCCTCCCAATCCCACCCTCCCTCCCCTTTCTGCATGCATGCCACTCCCCAAGTCCAGTGATAGGGGAGGTTCTCCTCTTCTTTCTGATCTTAGTCTATCAGTTCTCATCAAAAGTGGCTGCATTGTCCTCTACTGTGGCCTGATAAGGCTGCTCCCCCCTCAGGGGGAAGTGATCAACGAGCAGGCCAATCAGATTATGTCAGAGGCAGTCCCTCTTCCCATTGAGGTAGGCGGATTTTATGAGTTCAAGGACAGCCTACTCTACAAAGTGAGTTTCAGGATATCCAGGGATACACAGAGAAACCCTGTTTCAAAAAAAAAAAAAAACCCACTTTATGACTATCTTAGTTAGTGGCCTTCAGCAATTTAGCTTATTGAGACGGCAACCTGAATTGTCCTGGAATAAAGAAGTGTCCCTTTCCAGGACTTCTTCCCTTCTCATTTGTAACTTAGCAAATCTGTTTTCTTTTTGAGATTTGGTAGTAATTTACCAATCATCTCAGACACAGGTGTCTGCTACTTATTTTTTCACTGATTGTAGATACCAAACTGAAGAAAAATGGTGTTAGTGCCCACGCTCATCTCAGGATCTCTGCCTGTTATAATATAAATAAATACCAATTTTGTTCATGTGTTCCAATGACAGTGTCTATGGGTCAAAAATCCCAGGGTATCATGGGATTGGCTGTGGCAGTTGCAAAAATTTGGCAGCAATTAAACACTTCTGAACATGTAACAAGAAAACCTTGACTTAAGAAAATCATGTAATGAACCGAAAGGGTTTCTTTCAGCCATCACTTGGCAGTGCTGTATCTTGCAACTTCACGCAAGCCTTAGCCCTTAATAGGCAACATGTACATACCACAGAAACACATGCTGTCATACACCATGCCTGAAACCTTAGTCAGATTTGAGAAAATTGTACTTTATAAACTGTGGCACTTTAAGTATACATACAAATTTTTCTGCGCTTACAAAAGCGTATTTTATTACAGAAAACAAAAGCTTCTACTTTCTTTATATCACTCTTAACATAGATCAAATTCATGTATTAGACTGTATTGGGTTAAAATATTAATTGAAAATGCCATTTGTGCTGCTAATTTTAACGCAGAGGAAGACAATGCAGCCAGTCCTGATAAGACCTGATAGGCTAGGGTGAGAGAGAGGGGGAGGAGGACCTCCCCTATCAGTAGACTGGGGGAGGGAAATAGGGAGAGAAAAGAGAGGGAAGATGGGATTAGGAGGGGATGAGGGAGGGGGCCACAGCTGGGATACAATGTGAATAAATTGTAATTAATAAAAAAAATAATTTTTTAAAAGAAAAAATTTCATTAAAGAAAATTAAAAGATTCTGACAGAATTTCCTAAAAAATTGAAATTGCCTTAAATGTAATTTTTTTAAATTATGTGTTCACATAAAGCAACCATTTGAACAGGTATATATTGATCAACTCTAAATGTCAGTGATGATGACCTGCATCTTATAATATTATAAGTTTGTCAGGACTTAATCCTCAAGTAGAAATTTTAAAAAGTTCAATTGCATCCAAAAGGTAACTTATAATTCAATGCATAGTAAAATAATATGTAAAACAACTAATTACTATGAGATGCATATCTTCATCATTTGTTTTCAGTAAACATTTTATTTATATATCTATTTTATATAACTGGTAATACCCAGATCTTATTACGGGAATCAGGTTTACGGAGATCTCTCAGAAAACCCTGAGCTCACATACAAGATCGGAATTTTGATCCCAAGAGCCTACGTCCAGCAGCCTGCCCATAATTCCAGCCAGAAGAGCCCTGGATCAGGCTGAGTGAACACACCAGCCACATTTTGAGTACTAATCTGACAGAGCCCATGACTCAAAGAATAATGTAGAGGAGTAATCAAGGAAGATACGCTGACATTACCCTTGGGCTTCCACACGAATGCATGCATACACATGCTTCTGAGGCTACGCACACAGGCATTCACACACCTGTGACAAAATGCATGTTACATGTGCAGACTCATGACAATGAAGAGAGGGGGAAAAAGCACTTCAAAGTCAACAAGCATCATCTAGCGGAGAAAGCTTAAAGAGCCCTGCTCTAATTAGCTGCTTCAGTTTCCTATTTACCGAAGCCAAACCATGAATAGCTTAATTATGTGAAACTGTACGCAGCCAGAACCTCTGCCACAGATGTGGCTGATTACACAACTGTTGAAGATCCAGTTGAGATCAAAATCTCTAATAGGTGCTCTGGAAACCGTGTAAGCGATATCTTTTACCAACATTCCTCTTCTAGAGTCTCAAGGCAAAAACATTTAGTGTTATATTTGAGGCGCTCTCCTGTTGATTGTACCTCAGATTAAAACTATTATAAATGGGATTGGGCTCACATGGGAATAAAATCAAATTTAAACATTATTTTTCGTGATCTTCTCAGTTGGACATTAGTCACAGCTACACTCTGAATTATGGAACAGACTCTTTATATTCTGGAAATTTGCTCTGCTTAGTCTGGTTGGATCTCCTTTGCATCTAAACATTTCGGTACGGACAGGCAGCAAAGAGAAATCCTCACAACACCCAGGGGCTTACCCTTCTTGGTTTAATCCTCTTGATATTATCTCAATGTTTTTGAAGTCCTAAGTTCTTCAAACACCTAACAAGCCTGGCTTTTTTTTTTTTTTTCTAATACAGAGTAAATATTAAAGCTGGAGGACTGCAGAGATGGCTCAGTGGCTAAGAGCACTGGCTGCTCTTCCAGAGGACCTGGGATTCAATTTCCAGGACCCGCATGGCAGCTCTCAGCTGCCTGTGGCTTCAGTTCCGGGAAATCCTACACCCTCCCACAGACACACATGCAGGCCAGACAGCTACGCACACAAAATTAAAATAACTCGCTTAAAAAGCATTAAAGCTAGAAAAATCACCTGTATCTCATTCCGTACTATTTTATTTTCAGGAATTCTCAATCTCATTCTCTTACTGGTCTCAGGAGGGCCTCCATGTCACACCTTGAACATGCCAGGAGTTTTGCTATCTGAAAATGCGCTCTATTTAATACCTTGTCTCCCAGATATGCATTCTCATCTAAGAGCCAAATATTTCTCACTCCTGGGTTATTTGTGGGATCTAAGGATATACAGGACAGAAATTCCAAGTAAGATAGCAATTATAATAAAGATAGGCGTATTTGTCCACAGTCTTTCTCTCAGTTCTGGGCTCATGTACTCATTTTGCTCTAAGTGATTCCTTGTTGCTATTTCTTGCTTCCTTCTACTTCACGGTCTTTTTTACATTTGAGAAACATTCACACCTTCATAGATACATATGAACAAAAGGAGAAAATGCAGGTCAAGAATTTTTCCTTTTTTTACTTATTATTATTATTATTATTATTATTATTATTATTATTTACCATTTATTCACTTTGCGTCCTGGTTATGGTCCCCTCCCTCATCTCCTCTAAGTCCCACCCTCTCTGTCCCTTTTCCTCCTATTTCCCCCTTTCCCCTGACTTAGCCTATCAGATCTCACCAGGACTTCCTGGATCCTCTTCCCCTGTGGGCTGGCTAGGTCTCCCCACCAGGGAGAAGTGATCAAGGAGCAGGCAACTGAGTTCCTGTCAGAGACTGTCTCTTCTCCTCTCACTAGGGAACCCACATGGTGACTGAGCTGTCTGTGGGCTACATCTGAGCAGGGAGTCTAGGTCCTCTTTATGCATCGTCATTGATTGGTGCATCGGTCTCTACAGTCTCTCCTGGACTTCTTTTTTGTTTGTCTGTTTGTTTGCTTGCTTGTTTGTCTCTTTGTGTGGTTCCTATTCCCTTGGGATCCTTCTTCCAAACATTCCCTGTGCTCTGTTCAAAGTTTGGCTGTGAGTCACTGCATCTGCTTTGATCCCCTGCTGGGTGGAGTCTTTCAGAGATCTGTGGTAGGGTCCTGTCCTGTTCCCTGTCTTCTCCTCCTTCTGGTCTATCGAGTTTGTCCTTATTTATAGTTCAGGGTGGTCAAAAAGCATACAGGTGAACAACGGTGTATACAGAGAGGAGGGGGAACTGAGTGCAGAGAATACAGCTGAGGAAGCACTCTCCTTGGAACCCTTACTCTATAAATTTCTTTCACATGAAGCTGTGCTTCACCATCTTGTTTCAGATTAATTTATCCCCAACATTAGCATCTCACAATACTTATTGGAAAATATTCCGGAGTTTCAATAACTCAATTAAAAAAAAATTCACAATCACACACCATGTAAAGATTACAAAAATTCCTTTCCTGGCAACTTTGTGAGCAGTGCATACAGAAGCAGACATTTAAAATACTAGAATCTGCTCATAGTCATCTCCTCGTTCCATGAATGTGTTCTGTAAGGCTGATAATGAGGAGGGTGTCTGTATAACTTTCTTAAATCACTGAAGTCTGGTTCCTGGTGGGTCTTGGGGAATAACACTTTGATTCATCCTTGCTTATGTTTTTCTCTACTGTGAATATGCAAGCTGGTTGTTCACAATCCGAGGAGTTGAGTAGCCTGAAAAATCTATGTCAGATGAATCTAATGATGAATCAGCTAAAGACAAGATTTAAATACGTTAGCACAAAATTCATGCCTAATCTATGTCCTACTGTAGTCAGAGTACTATCAGCTTTCTGTTTAAGAACAGAAAATCTGATTAGCATTGATTTGATTTCACTTGAGAATTTAAGTGTCTTGACATCTTTAACTGTTAGTGGTGAAACAAAATGCAGAGTACCCACCAATCAGGACTACCTCATTAATTGTTTTATTGAGCAGAATAAAATGAATAGGTTACAAACCTAAAGCAGAAGAAACAAATTTATAGAATATTCACTTTTTAAACAAAGAAACAATTTTAACACTGTAGCCTTTGATGATTTTGAACTTGTCTTACACCTTACAGTAGTTTCAAAAGACCCAGTAGTTTCTTTCCCACCACTTTGTTTTGTTTTGTTTTGTTTTGTTTTTTTTGCTTAGCAATGCTAATGGAATTATAAGTAATGTGAGGTAACCAACAATGAATAAAACATTAGCCATCAAAGAATAGCTATTGTAGACCATCTGACAGTTTTACACAATTGTAATCTTTTTTACCTTGGCAATGTTCTTAGCAAACAGTTTTAAAATGTTCCCAAATGTCAGTTGTTTAACCTTACAAAAGAAACAAAGTGTGGTGTGCAATGATGGCTTCTCGTTAAGTTGTTGGAATGAGAATTTCCCTCTGCGTGTTTGTACGTGGGTACGCGGTGTAGGTACGTGTGTGTATGCAGATGTGAACAACTGTGCACACAGGTACAGAGGTGTTGTGTAGCAATTTTATGCTGTATAAAACCTTCTCTCTCGGAGGGAAACTGTTAAGAGGCGGGATGTTCTAAAGGGAGGGAAAGGAGTCTATGCTGAAGGGAAGTCCCACCGTCCTCATTAGTGAGCTCTGACTGTGCATCCGTGCAAGATGCTGCCATCTGTACTTAGGTCTTCATATTTGTGAAGCAATGCTTTCATCTACAGAGCCATCCTTTGGTCCCTCAAATGATAATTCTTCAAATTTAAGATTTTCTTTATTCCTCATGGTTCTTTCATGCGCTGATAAGCAGACACCTATGTGCATTGGCAATAGCACATCTAATCTGCACAGGAAAGTCAACTCAAATTCAGTATTTCTAAAATTTAGCAATAAATTTAGCTCAACTAAAAATTCACACACACACACACACACAAGTGGGTCTGGAGTAGTCCTTCAGTACTGAAGTAATAAAACAGAGTACCTTTTCAGAGTACTGAGCCAGTGAGCCTATGAAGCAGCTGGAAAATCAGTCTATCCAAAACTGATGAGAATGGCTGGGGAAACAGCTCAGTTGGAAAGTCCTTGTGAGAGTATGAAGACCTAAGTTTTACCTCTAGAATCCATGTAAAAAAACTAGAGGTATGCCATTTTATTGCCAGCACTGAGCAAACTTTCCAGGGCTTAGCCTACTTCACATTCTCCATGGCAATGAGAGACCCTGTCATAAAGGATATGCATTAGAGTCCTGAGGATTGCACCCAAGGTTGACCTCTGACCTCAACTCTTACATGTACACCCCGATACACACAAACATGCTGCTAAGGTTCAAAGGCAGGACAAAGGACTGAGATGTCTATTTAATGTATCATAGTGGACTTGGCCTCCAGGGTCTTCCAATACTTTTTAATCCCTACCTACTACAGGGTGTGGCTCTCCAACTGTCTCTGATATGTTCAATTCTAGGTATATGTGACCTAAGCATATTTCTACTAGGGATTTGAAACTTGAGTGCAGGACCTCAATTTTAGGTCAGCGCTCACTAACCTGTGCAGCAATGTCATATATTGGCCAGTAAAGCACAGTGTTCTTTGTGTATTTGATTTGTTAACTGCTGGCTGTCTCAAGAAGTACTTTAGATGTATATAAAAGCCTTCCTCCAACCCACCATCATTTACACGTTTCCAAGGTTTTGATGGTCCAAAGATAAAACATTGTATGTTTAGAATTTCCAATTGATTTTTCAATATATCCTTACACTTATAGCTATATTTGGTGGCACAGAGCTGGGAGAGGGGAACCTGAAAATGACACAGACTAAAATCTCGTGCAATAGCTAACTTTCTTCAGCGCATCAGACAACTTATATTCTGAGGGCATTGGCACACTTGTTTTTAAACTTTTTTTTTATTTGTAGAGTTTAGGTCTCTACCTCCCTTCGACCAACTCTATGTAAAGAGAGAGAAGGTTAGTGGGGACAGGGAGTGCCAGCTATGGGTTCCCAGCTATGGGTTCTTTTAGGGCTCTCTACTAATTCTCCATCAACAGCAAGCAGAGCAAGCAGTCTCCAAGCAGCTGTGCCACGAAACATTTCTCTCCATCTCTCTGTTCCAAACAGCCACACCTTCTGTCTCTGGTCACTCCAAACTGCCACTGTCCACACTCCAACACCACATGCTATACTTTCTTTCTCTGACCTCTCAAATTCGTGTACTCGGAGCTCTAGCTCATGGCCCTCTCCATGCCACAGTAGGCAGGCCACTACCAACTAGCAAAAGCCACACCCTGCAAGAGGAGATCATCAGCTCTGGGCAAACGGAAACCCAAAGTAAAATCCGACACATGGGATTAAAACAAAAAAAAAATGTTTACAAAAGATAACTGAGTTTACAAAGAAACCAAAATGTACATCACAGGGCATTCTGGGGGTTATTCAAGGTCATGTGAACAAAGTTCACTTGACTTCCAGTTGTATACAGTCACCAAAATAAGGTCACGTGAGTTTACAACTTGTTCTTGGACACATCATTCGGAATTATAACGGGTGAAATGATGGGCAGTCTGAAGCAAAACCCACTCTTTTTCAAATGAAGTATGTTCAGGGTAGTTTTGATTCGAGATGTTGTTGATAAATCTAAATGTCATTTGATACAGGATTTTTTTTTTTTTTTTTTTTTTTTTTTTTTTTTTTTTTTTTTTTTTTTTATTTTTTTTTTTTTTTTTTTTTTTTTTTTTTTTTTTTTTTTTTTTTCTTCTTCATGGCAAGGTTTCTTTGCTTATCTTTGGCTGTCCTGAACTCACTTTGTAGACCAGGCAGGCCTCAAACTCACAGCTATCCACCTGCCTCTGACTCCTTGCGTGTTGGGATTAAAGGCACGTGCCACCATACTCAGCTGCTGCAGGAGTATCTTATATGTAAGCATATTATAGACACAATGAATACTATCAGACTGGTGACAGCATTATGTGTTACACTGTTCCAGAAACAAGTCCTTTCTTTCTAATGCTTTAGCTAGTCCACCAGCTATACTGTCATAGGAATTGACTAGAAAGTGATGTGGAAATGTATCAAAAACTTTCTGATGTAGCTATTCAACATCAAAACTGAAATTTCCTCACAAACCCTGTAAATGTCATTTAATCTGTTCCCGTGTGTAATTATGAACATGCCATTTAACCAACTGATTATAATTACGCCATTGACAATTATCAGAGGAAGAGCTAGAAACATTTTCATAAGGAACCCAATCAACTTGCATATAGTCATCATGGTGAATGATTTTTTTACTTCCTTGTTTAGACCAAAGAACAGAGTTATATTTATAATTTTCATAAGAGATAGTAGCATAAAGGATCTAAAGTATATCTAATCCTATTGAGTACATTATTTTATTGGTCAGAAAAGTCCAGAAATATGTCTGAAAAGAGACCCATATGATTAGTAGTTCTGGTGTCTGGTAATATATAAGCCCATATTTGCTTTCTAGTAGTACAAATTTTATGATGTCCTATGCAAATAGAAAGCGATTCAAATCCCAAAGAAAAATTAAACACAGTACCTTCTTTAGATGGATGAATGAGCCTGTTATGGCCCCAATGTCCAGGAATAAACACAGAGCCTTTAGTAAAGATCAAAGGATCTGGACAGACATGGTTGAAGGCACACATCAAAGCAGAAAAAGATTCTGAGGTGTGTTAATGACATTTTTTTCTAAAGCTATGTCTGTTTCTCTAGTTTTCTCTTAATCCAGCTATCACACAAATACTTGAAATTCTATTATATTTATTTAAACAAGCTTCACAGCACAAAATACTGGAGATTCTCAGAACAAGGCTTGCAGCCAGATATAGGGAATACAGAAATCAGCATTTAAGTTACAAAATAAATTTATACCTACATTGGTGATATAAGGCTCCGTTTGTTTTGTAGAGTGTTTTCTTTTTTGGTCAGTAGGGCCTTAACTCTGTCCCACGTGGGATGACTTGACTTCTAATCATATGGTTATACTACCTTTTGTCTCTCGGCTGTAGTATTATTCTCTCTCTGGTGACTTCCACTGTCTCCATGCCCGTGGCTCATTGTTCTTGTCCTGAGGACACCTTGTGCTTAGAAACATTACCTGGAATAAGAATGGTTAAAATGATGGGTAATCTGAAGCAAAAACCCACTCCTATTTACTACACCTGCCAGGGGCATGAAATCACATTCCAAGAAGTCCAGGTTATGGAAGAACAGAGATTATAAGACTCCTATCTTGTTTGCTTGGAGTTTTCTCACAAGCTTTCAGAAATTCCTCACATGATTCATGAGTCATGTTACAATATCTTATGTTTAATTTCTTTTTTTAGATTTATTTTTTAATTTTTTTATTAACTACACTTTATTTACTTTGTATTCCCCCTGTAGTTCCCATCCTCTTCCCCTCCCAATCCTTCCCTTCCTCCTTCTCCACGCATGCCCCTCCCCAAGTCCACTGATAGGGGAGGTCTTTTCCTTCCTTCTGATCCTAGTCTGTTAGGTCTCATCATGAGTGGCTGTATTGTCTTCCTCTGTGGCCTGCTCCCCCCTTAGGGGGAGGTGATCAAGAGCAGGCCAATCAGTTCATGTTATAGACAGTCCCTGTTCCCATTACTATGGAACTCACTTGGACACTGAACTGCCATGGGCTACATCTGTGCAGGGGTTCTGGGTTATCTCCATGTATGCTACTTGGTTGGAGTATCAGTCTCAGGGAAGACCCCTATGCTCAGATTTTTTGGTTCTGTTGCTCTCCTTGTATTAATTGTTTTTAAATTTATTGTTTTTAAATATCCCAATTGTAGTCCACTCTCTCATCTCCTCTTGGTCTCACCCTTAGTCCCTCTTATTCCCCCTCCCCTAGTCCACTGACAGGGGGAGGTACTCCTCCCCTACCATATGACCCAAGCTTACCAAGTCTCATCAGGACTGCCAGGATGTTCTTCCTCTGTGGCCCTGCAAGGATGTGTCACCAGGGGAAAGTGATCAAAGAGCAGGCAACCGAGTTCATGTCAGAGACTGTCTCTTCTCCCCTTACTCGAGAACCCACATGGAGACTGGGATGCTATGGGCTACATAGGAGCAGGGAGTCTAGGTCCTCTCCATGCATGATCCTTGGTTGGTGCATCAGTCTCATTTTTTAATCGCAGCAGGACTGACATATAAACCAGCTGTTACATATGTGACAAATATTTATCTCCCTTTCTAGCATTCACCCTTGAGAATATCTAGATGCCACTGGACACAGAAATCCGTATTTAATTTTACCCTGTTAGAGGCAAGACACCTAAGCTTGCAATTTATCCTTCACACAAATGAATAATTCTCATGAAGTTTTCTTGTTTAAGTGAATTCTCAACACTGGAAATACAAATCTTTTTTGTTGGTATGCATCTCAAATTTATGTTTGCATTTGGTATAATGTGAGTATGGTTTGGAGTTTGTCATAGATATACTTTCCATTTTATACAATATTCATAAGACATTTGTAGATTGTTTCATGAAAGATTTAAACTATCTGGGAAAACGTCAGCATCTTTTAAGAAAATCTGTTTTTGTGCTATAGTGACTATGTATATTCAAATGCTATTTAAAAGGCATATATTGATTAAATTTTTTGTTTTGTTTGCTGAATAAAAGCTGTGATAAGAGGGTGGAGAAAATGCTTAGTAGTTAACACCACATGTTGATCGATCACAGAATATGACATAAGTTCTTAGAACCCACAGCGTGGCTCAGAATCATCTGTAACTCCAGATCCAAGGGGGTTACAACCCTCTTTTGGCCTCCAAATGCGCCAAGCACATTCAAACCCTTATCCATGTCTGCACAGTGTATATACACAGACAAGAAGCATTAAAATATTTAATAAGATTGGGAATCCGTTCTTTAAATTATCAAGACAAGAAGCAAAATACATTGTGCGTATTTCTTTATTATTTAATTTTATTTATATATTTATTACAATTTATTTACTTTGTACCACACTGCAGCCCTCTCCCTTGTCCCCTCCCACCCACCCTCCTTTTTCTCCCCCTATTCTCTTTCCCTAGTCCACTGATAGGGGACGTCCTCCTCCCCTTCTATCTGACCCTCATTTAACAGGTCTCATCAAGGCTGGCTGTGTCATCTTCCTCCAAGGCCTGGTAAGGCTGCACTCCACAGGGGGAGGTGATCAAAGAGTCAGTCACTGAGTTCATGTCAGAGACAGCCGCTGTACACCTTACTAAGGAACTCACTTGGAAAATGAGCAGCTAATGGGCTTCTTTGAACAAGGGGTCCAGGTCCTCTCCATGCATGGTTCTTAGTTGGAGTATTGGTCTCTGCAGGCTCCTGGGACCAAGTATTTTGGCTCTGTTGGTCTCCTTGTGTAGTTTCTGTCCCCTCCAGTTCTTTCTATCTCCCTCTTCTTCCATAAGGATTCCAGCACTCTGCCCAAAGTTTCTCCTTCAATACCCTAGTGGGTAAAGTCTTTCAGAGGTCCTCTGTGAAGGGCAAACAGGATAGACACCGGAAGTAGGAGAAGACAAGGGGCAGAACTGTGTGTATTTCTTCGCAGTTTATCCAGCAGGTGTCCTCACTGTTAAAAATGCGGGCTTCTCAAGTGGAGCACTCCCCATGGCTGGTGGGAGTGCAAACATGTACATCCCCTTTAGAAATTGCTACGGAGTTTTCTTAGAAATTAAGGAATCTATCTACCTCAAGACACAGCTACACCACTCCTGGGCATATACCCACAGGATGCTCTATTATACCACAAGGACGTTTGTTCAACCACCTTTATGGCAGCTCTATTCATAAAAGCCAGAAACTGGAAACAACCTAGAATGCCATTCAACTGAAGAATGGCTACTACTCAGCTAATGACAAGGAAACCATGAAATTTGCAGGGAAATGGATAAAAGTAAAAAATACCACCCTGAGTGAGGTACCCAGAGCCAGAAAGACAAATATGGTGTGTATTCATTTATAAGTAAATATTAATTGATAGATAAGTGATAATCAAGCTACAATCCACAGACCCAGAGAGGTTAGGTAAAGAGGAGGACTATAGAGGGAAAGTATGGTTCTCCCTGGGAAGGAGAAATAAAATGGATTCTGTGGGTAGACTGGTGAAGTGTGGGGACAGGAGAAGTGATCGGATGGTAAGGAGGGATAGAGGGAGAAGGTGTGAGGAGAAACAGCTGGAATTGGGAGACATTTGAGTTCAGTATGATGGTGACCCTAGTGATGGAGGATACAGTCTTAGCTGTCCAGCCATCTTTTGTAGCCTGGCAAGACCTCCAATGGTGGGACTGTGTTACATTTTATAGAGGTGTTGATGGAGGAAGTCCTGGGAAGATTCCTAAATAAGCAGGCTGATGCTAGGTAAAGGACGCCCCCCGCCCCCGAAAACTGACAGCATGGTCCCATTATTGAGGACAATTTTCATTAAACTCATTGAAGGTAAAGAGGTGAGCTGGTGTGGGCGTGGAGCCTTCATCCATACATTTTAGTCTTTGTGGCACAAAAAGGTACTCTGATGGCTACAGAGAGAAAAATGTGAACACCAAGCTAGCCACAAATCCTTTACCTACAATCTGTCCCACAGAACATATGGAAGTAGCCAACCAATATTTGGTTTAGCTTGAGGCCCACTCCAAAAGAGAAAGCCCATGCTCTGTTTTGCCTGGATGGCAAGGAACCAGAGACTGGATAGCCCAGAGACCTAGGGTAGAACCAAGTAAGACTCACAAAAAATATCAGAGAAATGATTCCTGATGATATTCCCACTATACTCAGATCAGTGCCTTGATCCGTCTTCATCAGAGAGGCTTCCTCCAGCCACAGATGGGAGCAGGTACCAGAGATCCACAGCCAGGCATTAGGCAGAGAGAGAGACTCTAAATTGGAGACCTCCACTGGATCCCTCCCCTCGGAGCTCTGGGATCTCTTCCCCGGAGGAGAAAGAAAGATTGTAAGAGTGAAAGGGGATAAAGAACCAGCAGAATATGGCTCACCAGACCAAATAGGCAAGGCTCAGATAGGCTCACAGAGTCTGAAATGGCAAGCACTAGGCCCGCATGGTCTGAAACCAGGTCCTCTGCATGTATGTTATGATGTTAGGTTGATGCTTTGGGGAGAATCTTAACTTTGGAAGTGAGTGAATCTCTCACTCTGTTACTTGCTCTTGATGATCTTTTCCCCCTATTCATTTACCTTGTCCAGCCTCCACCTAAGGGCTTTTGCCTTCTTATATCACATCTTGATTCGTCCCATCTGGCTGTCTTTTCTTGGAAACCTGATCTTTTCTTTAAAAAAAAATGGGCAGAACGGATCTTGAGAAAAGTGGAGTTGGTGGGAAGGGTGGAGCTAGTAGGAATGAAAGGTGGGAAAACTGTATTTGGGATGTATTCTAGAAGAAAAGAATCTATTTTTTAAAACGCTGGCTCCTAAATTACTATGTGCTGTGTGTAGTGTATTCTTCTCAATGAATAATCTTTAGTCTAAAATACACAAAAACAAAATATGTCTCGCGAGGTGGATCAATGGTTAAAACTGTTTCTCGTGCTTCCAGAGGACCCAAGCTCATTTCCTAGCACTGAATTCTGGGTGCTCTCAACTATCTGTAACTCCAAGTCTAGGGAATTCCAAATCTTTCAGCTTCCACGGAAACTCATACACACATGGAATATGAGTTCACAAACGCGCAAGCACACACAACTAAAAATAAATCTTGAGAAAATAAATATAAATAAAACATAACATTTTCATTTCTCACAATTATTTTCTCCTACTACAGAATATTTAATGTTTAGTTTGATAAAATGCTAATTATATAAAGACCAAATGCTTTTGTTTAAACTACAATGCGGTTTGATCATATTCACCCTCTTTCCCCAACTCTTCCCATAATCTTCCCATTCCACATTCCCTTTGTCGCTCATCAGCTCTGCGTCCTCTTTTTATTTTATTAGCACCATTATTTTTTAGTGCCTCAAGACCGATTTGTGGTTCACAAATATTCTTGGAAATGTTTTCTTTCATTGGAAAACAGCCTACCTACCAAGGGCCACATTCTTAGGGTAAACTCTTTCTCCCCCTTTGAGTTGCTGGTAATTGTCAATAAAGGTGGGGTTACGCTCAACTCCTATCATTCATGCTGGGACTAGCTGTAGCCTGGACTTGCATATGCTGCCCAACAATATGTGTTCACGTGTTTGCGTGGCCTGATGCGTGTAGGAGACAGATAATAGCTATTTGTAGTCAGCTATCACCACTGGTTTGAAAATTCTCTTTCTCCTCCTCCAATCTTTCTTGAGCCTGGGGTGGTGATGGTGTGTGTGTGTGTGTGTGTGTGTGTGTGTGTGTGTGTGTGTGTGTGTGTAAATGTTCCCTTTAGGGCTGAGACTTCCAGTCTCTTATTCTTGGTAATTTGGCCAGATGTGAGTCATTATGTTAACCATCATTTACTGCAAATAAAAGACTCTCAGATGACGGTTGAAAGATGCATTGATCATTGGTCCTAACAGTAAGCCACTAAGAGTCAAGTTAATACTATGTTGTTTTAGCAGCACAGTAAAATTAGGTTCTCTCCTAGCATGTATGAGCTATCCAGACAAAGGCCTCTGAAAGAATTGTGATGCTCACATACACACACAAAAAAATTATGGTTTGTGTGTGTTTGTTTGTGCTGTGTGTGTGTGTGTGTGTGTGTTGTGCATACGGACATTCTGAAATTCTTTTGTTTATTGTCTTTTAAACCCAAACTTGCTGCTTTAGCCAAGCTACAAGGCTGGTGAACTCCAATGTTTGGTACAGTTGCTGGAGGGTCAAACGTGGGTCTTGTGTTTACCCACTGAACCGTATCACCAACCCACAATTTTTGGTTAGAGTGACATTATGAACTAGAGTTTTATGGTATAAGTATAAGTTGATTGTGACAGAAATTATAACTTTGGATTATTTAGAATAATTTTTAAAATGTGCTGTTTTATTTTTTAGAAAAATAATATCTAGGATTTATTGAATACATATATTGTACTATTTTTTATAATTATTCACATGTTAATTAATTTAATAACTGTAAGTCTACAAACTGGAGGTCATTTTTATACTGAAGGAGCTAAGAGTCAAAACAAATAATTTTCACAAGATTAATAATATTTATGTCAGATTCTCATCACTGACTTACAACTAGGGTCTCTGTGTCATATTTCCAAAAATATTTTGGTCTAAGAAGACTGTTTTTGGGAACTTCCCAGAGACTCATACTCCAACCAAGGACTATTCGTGGAGTTAACCTAGAACCCCTGCACAGGTGTAGCCCATGGCAGTTCAGTGTCCAAGTGGGTTACATAGCAATGGGAAGAGGGACTGCCTCTGACATAATCTGATTGGCCTGCTCGTTGATCACCTCCCCCTGAGGGGGGAGCAGCCTTACCAGGCCACGGTAGAGGACAATGCAGCCACTTTTGATGAGAACTGATAGACTAAGATCAGAAAGGAGAGGAGAACCTCCCCTATCACTGGACTTGGGGAGTGGCATGCATGCAGAAAGGGGAGGGAGGGTAGGATCGGGAGGAGAGAAGGGAGGGGCTTATGGGGGGATACAAAATGAATAAAGTGTAATTAATAAAAAATTTAAAAAAAAACATTACTGCAGAGACATCTATGTTCTTGGGTTAGGGAAATATTTCTTAGAGTTATTACCAAATGGATGACACATAATGAATGCATGAATAAACTGAATTTTCCCAAAAAAAAAAAAAAAGACTGTTTTTAAGATAGTTGCTTAAATGGAAAAAGAAAAATAACATAAGTGAATAAATATTTTACACAATACATTTTCATATGCTAATGGGAAAGTAGAGATAACTTGAAATAGAATGTGAATGATATATCTATGCCAAAGGTGTTTGCTAGTCGCAACTATAACTGTTTACATATAAAGAGGTAAACATTTTTGTTCTATTTATTAGTATTATTTCATATTCATTCCAAAGTAATAAAAATTTTACTCAAAAATTATAATTGGCTACATACCACAGCTTTGTCTCTTATAGCTATGGCCAGAAAACTTCCATATGTCCTTCAGTGGACCAATCAAACAAATAGCTCCATAGCCATATTGTTTTAATCTAATGCAACCGGAATGGATGGATTACAGACATAAACAGAGTTGACTAGGTATGCCGAAGAAAGAAAATCTCTCTTTGATACCACATACCAAACATTTTTAAATGAAAAAATATTAGATTGAAGAATAGATGAGTGGTCACTAAGTTTTAAGAATTTAAGAGGTTGAGGCAAGTGAGAAGTGGAAGTCACTATGAAAGAGGTATAAAGGAAGTCGTGAGGGGTTGGAACTATTCTTAATGTTCAGTATATCAATGCCATTTCCTCATTTGTGATGCTGTAGCTTTATAAATTATCATTATTCTGAAAACCCAATCAAAAGGTACAAGTATAGTCTCATATTATTTCTCACCACCGCATGTGAACTTATAATTATTTTACCTTTGTAAATTTAGTTGAAAGTTATAAATATTGGCAGCTTAATAAAGTGCAATGTGTCAAGTAAAATCTGGAATCATAATGGTTAAAATAGTTGATTACAGTAAGATGTCAGTTAAACCATGAGGAATAATGTCATTATCTATTTACCTAAAATTATGTGGAGTAATTTTAATTATAAGTCTAGGTATAAACATTTCCCACCTGGGCTGACAATGCTCCTTTCGATAAACATAGGCCACCTAACAAAAACCTTTATACCAGGCGTGAGAAAGCCCCCCTCTGAGTTATTTGTCAGAGGAGGAGAAAGGCTCTTCATACTTTATAGATGATTGCTACTGCCTTTTCTTGCCTCCCAGGATAGTAAGTATGTACCTATTACTGAAGACACTGTGTACTTTGAACACAGATCCAAAGGATTTAAGCCGAATCTAACCTGAGAGCTTCCTCTCTCAGGACAAGTTTTCTGTGTGCCAGAAAGCACCATGCCAGCTGCTAAGAAAGGAAAGCAACCAATAGTCTTACCCAGATACCATCCCTGTGAACTACAACAATGGCTATCATGGTTCCCAGGGCGCAAGCATATAATATCCAAATGCTCTCTAATTGGAAATAAGGCCCGGTCAACAAGAGAGAGATCATGACTGGTAATGGAAACCTACCCAACTTCCCAGGTCTATTAAGAACACAGATATTAGAGGATAATCTACATGCTACCACCTTGCTAAACCAGAGTAATTTCTAACTGCACTCTAAATATTTGTTGTCATATATGTAGGTAAGTTAAGTTTATCTTCACCCCTCATCAAAAAACTTCTCTTTGCAAAAGACAGGAGCTATTACAGAAAGGTACGCCTAGTCAAAATGCAGAGAGCAGTTGACTGTGTTCTATCAGTCAGTCCTGGGACTACTCCTAGTCCCAGTCTATATACATCTACCACACAACATCAGCACCTAAGACTCAGAGAACACCAAGGAGTAAGAGTTAGAAAGAGTGTGAAAGCCTGAGGAACAGGTGGTGTCAGGGAAGTTACACTTACCTTCAAAAGTCTCATCAACATGACTGCCTGAACAAAATCGGAACAAAGCTGACGCCAGTGGACATATTTACACGGAAGGGTTCAATCTCCTGGCCCCCACCTTAGACAAAAGTTATAGGCAACAAAAGAATTCCCCAAGGAGGAGCCCCCAAGTTGCTTATTCAGTATAAAACAGTCAGCCCTGCACTCATACATACAAGTAGAACTGTGTAGGTTGAGTAATTATATTTCATTAATATGTCAAAAATTAAATATTTTCTTTTGTTATTAATATTTTTTTATTTTTAAATAATTTTATAGATTCACTTGTATCCCAGCTGTAGCCCACTCCCTGTTTCCCTCCCAATCCTCCCCTCCCTCCCTCATCTCCTCCCTGCCCCCTTCCAAGTCCACTGAGAGGGGAGGTCCTCCTCTCCTTCCATCTGGCCCCAGCCTATCAGGTATCTTCAGGATGGTTGCAATGTCCTTATCTGTGGCCTAGCAAGGCTGCTCCTCCCTGGGGGGGGGGGGGGAGAGCGGAAGCTCATGAGTTAAATATTTTCTTATTATATGTATGTGGGTGTTTTTCCTGTGTGTATGTGTGTTCACCACACATACGCAGTGACCTTGGGATCCAGAAAAGAACACTGTATCCTGGTTTTTGTTAGGGTTAGTATCTTGGTGATGAAACACCATGACCAAAAGCAACTGGGAGAGGAAAAGGTTTATTTCCCTTACAATTTCATTCCTGTCCGAGTGACATTCCAGCACCCTCCCTTGGGCCCTCCTTGTCACTTAGCTGCTGTTCGTCTGTAGATTGTAGTGTGGTTACCCTGTACTGTAGGTCTAACATGTGTAAGTGAGCACATACTGTGTCTATCTTTCTGGGTCTGGGTTCCTTCACTCAGGGGGATAGTTTCTAGTTCCATCCACTTGCCTCCAAATTTCATGATTTAACTGCGAATAGTTCTACCTCAAGACCCAGCTGTACCACTCCTGGACATAGAGCCAAAAGAGCCACAAAGCTCCACCATTCAAGAAGAACATTTGCTCAACTCTGTTCATAGCAGCTTTATTTGTAATAGCCAGGAGCTGGAAACAACCTAGATGTACCTCAACTGAAGCATGGATACAGATGTAATGTAAATGTAGTAACATTTACACAATGGAATACTGCTCAGCTATTAAAAATAAGGAAGTCATTTCTTAAGTGTATGACCTCACTTGTTTGCTGTCCATTTCCTCTAATGGTATTGCCAAAATAATGTGGCCTTGTTGTTCTTTATAGTTAGATGCCTCAAGACCCATCTTCATTCAGCACATGCACCTCCCAGTTTGCATAAGACAATTCGGGTAAGACATTGTAGGGATGTGAGGTTTGGGTACTGGCATTTTAAAAATGTTGTTACAGTCAATCCTACATTAACTTTTTTTTTCTTTTATACTCTTTGTGTGTGTGTGTGTGTGTGTGTGTGTGTGTGTGTGTGTGTGTGTGTGTG